>NC_048424.1:2264975-2268841 GCF_013103735.1 Etheostoma cragini | reverse complement strand
ACTTCAGATACAGTATTAGGGGACCACTAAGGTCTATATAAAAGAGGCTTCAGATACAGTATTAGGGGACCACTAAGGACCAACTGAAACATGGTTCTGGTGGTGTTAAGAAACCAGACTTTACTATTAATTACTTTATTTATATACAAATTCAGGTGATGGTTCATTAGAAAAATAATTTTTTTAAAGGATATAACAGTAAACATTCACTGATGTCAGCTTGTTAAATGTGAATATTTTCTAGTTTCTTCTCTCCTCTGTGACAGTAAACTGAATATCTTTGAGTTGTGGACAAACGTCGTCTTGGGCTTTAGGAAACAATCATTGACATTTTTTCACAATTTTCTTATATTTTATAGCCCAGACAACTATTCGAATCATTGATGAAATAATCTACAGACTATTCATCAATGAAAACAACCGTTTGTTGCAGCCCTAGGGTGTAAAATCCGAAGTCCTCCGCCCAGCGGTCTGACTCGCTGGGTTCACCATTGACCATTTCCGTGGTGATGGTAGCAGGAACGTGTCACTCTGGCTCGCCCTCTGCCACCTGTTTCTTACTGGGCGGCCTATAGCACACTGCGGCGGCTGCTTCTTCTAAAACTCTCTTGATTGGCTGCCTGTTCCTTGTTGTTCCGGTCACAGGAGGCAGGGAGGCGTCTGATTGGCCGTTCACTTCTCTGTCAATCTCCATAGTGGCTTGGCTCGGTTTCATGTTGAGGATCTTACAGAGGCCTTCGGCTTGTTCCTGAAGTCTGTTGATTGACTGCAAAAAAACAAACACATGCCAATGAAGTAGTGTTCATTTTGTCACCTGTTCAGACTTAGTTTTGAGCCAATGTCCTTGATAGTTTTAGTCATATACATGTCTTATTTTGTTTAGTTTTAGTCAAACCATTTCAGTCAAATAGTTATGACACATTCAGAACAGTAACAGCTGAATATGCTATCTCATGATGAAAAAGTAGAGATGGTTGTAGACAAAAATGAAGAGAGATTTTATTTTAGTTTTCATTTTATGCAAAACATTTTGTCTTGTCTTTTTAACAACAATAACACATGTTACTCTTAGAGATGCTCTAACACCATTTCTTGCTTCCCGATACCTGAACTTGCGTATTGGCCGACGACGAGTACTGATCCCAAACCGTTGTGTCATATATTTTATTATATTTTAACATCTGTATGCTGCTGTCCCTGTATGGATGTGATATGATTTCTATCTTTGTTATCGGTCTGGCTCAGGTTAAAGTCTTTGGGAAACATGAACAAACACAAACTAGGAACGCTGTTGAACCTTCTTCTATTATCCAGTTTGACAGTCAGTCATAACGGAAAAAGAACATAAAAAAACTACTTTAACGTAGATCAGTATTAGAGGCGATTCCGATCCTGATATACTGGTATCGGAACATCTCTAGTTACTTTAGTCTTACTCAGTGTTTTTGGACATTGGTGCAGTCCCGTCATTGTCTCGTCTTAATCATGGTACAAAAAGGTTGTTGACTAACATGTTAAGTCTCGTCTGACAAAATTAAAACCACAGTAAAGCCTCTATAGATCCATCTATAAAACTGGTTTGGTGTGTTCAGGTGTGTGTGTGTGTGTGTGTGTTACCTTTATGACCTGGATGGCCTGCTTCACCATCCCAGGAGCCGCTGTCAGCAGGTTGTTCATGATGCTCTCTGGTCGAACACACATACACAAGAACAGTGTGGTTACACACTAGGGCTGGGTATCCTTCAAAAAGGTTTTGACAGCGGTACTGGTACCGCTATCAAACCAGTACCAGTATTGGTACCAGTACCAATACTGGTACTGATACCAGTACCGTGACTTTGATACCGGTTCCTAAACAATAACTTTTTTCAATACCAATTTTATAAAACAAAAAGAAAGTACAACTTTACAGCACAAATTTCTATTTATTTTTCAACTCCACTACTACCATGGCCATTTAATGTATGTATTGGTAAGTACGTGTGTGTATGTATATATGTATGTATGTATATATGTGTGTGTGTGTGTCTGTATGTGTGTATATGTATATACCGTATGTATGCTTACATTTTTTTCATTTTCTGTTTTTGTATTCAACTTTATTGTTGTGGGATGTGTTGTTCTTGGTTTTCATCTTGGCAATCATGTTACGTATTGATTGACAAGGTTTTTTCCCCCGACACTTTCAAGGCAATTCATTCGGACTAAAAAAAGTCTTGAATTTGGTTAAACTGGGTGGACTAAATGTGTCTGGTTCGTCCTGCTACATTTTGTATTCACACTTGGCTCCAAAGTCGACTGAAACTCACAAGGTGAACAAAAAGTGCTCGTACGTTTAGGTGTTTCCGTTCAGAGGGGGTGAAACTTTCAACCGTCCAGCTTAAAGAGAAGTAGCTCTTCCTGATTATTACATGGCAAGAACATGTATACCTAGGCCTTAGACAAAATATGACATGTGTGTGCACGTGTGTGTGTGTGTGTGTGTGTGTGTGTGTGTGTGTGTGTGTGTGAGTGAGAGACAAACTGTGTGGGGAGGTGTATATGTTAAAGTATGAGCATGCCTGGGTGTTGTTTAAGATCCTGTGGAGTATGGGAATACTGTTACTGTATTGTACTCTGAGTGGAGCACACAAAATTACACAATTTGCTGGTATATGTATCACTTCTTCATGGAAATAATAAAAAATAATTATAAAGAAAAATGATGAAAATAACGACCTTGTTTCGGATCTTTGACCACCTCTTGAGGTTTGACTGCCTGCTCATACAGCTCCTAATAAACAAAAAACAGACGGCAGCAGATGTCAGACAAGCGGACAAAGGACACATCAGCTCTGGGTACTGCTGTCATGTTGACGTCGGTTCTATTTGTTTTCTCAATGTGTATTTACATGTGTTTTTCCCTTTAATGTAGACTGGGTAAGCCCCGCCCACTCTGCCCGTCAGTCACGCCTCTTGTGCAGAGAGAATACAGAGCAGACTCCCCAGACCAATCTCAAACCTATTGAGCTTGGCTTGGTGATAGCCAGACTACCTTTAATGGATAATTGAGCTAAACTTGTATTGAATGAGGAGTTCATTCTACCTTTTCCTAACTCACGATAAACGTAAAGTTGATCAACAGTCATTTGAGAGGCTGAACATCATCCTGAGCAAAGAGAAAGTTTTGGTCCCACTCAACTGGGATTACGCCGTAAAACTGTTTCACATCCAGCATCATCGACACACTTCACAGCACATTCATAAAGACAAAGACACTGCAACACCTACCATGACTTTACGTTCCGCTTTGAGGGAGTGGACCACATGGGGCAGGATCTGTTTCGGGTACTTACGCCGCCTCCTGGCGGTCTCAACAATGGCATCGTCCAGCAGGTTTTGCAGATTCAGATCCTCATCCTCGGCTGAGCGGTAGTGGCGGAGGGAGAGGAGGAACGCAGTTCATTAAATAGTGCTGGATTTGAGATGACGTCAACACTTTTTACGGACTGAGGATACAATGTTTACCTTAAGCTCTTAAAACATTTTGTATAGTTAGAAGAGGAAATGTGCAGTGTTTCTCAAATAGGGGTACGTGTACCCCTAGGGGTACATTGGAGTACTGCCAAGGGTACGTAAACTCTTTGCAGTTTAATAACATGTCATAAATATTTCCTAAAATAATCATACTGAATGAATTAAGGGATAGATTCTAATTTGAAATGTAGTATTTCAGTAGCCCAGTCAGTACAGAGTTGGGTTGGGAACTGGAGGGTTGCTGGTTCAAGTCCCCATATGGATCAAAGTATGGTGGTGGACTGGTAGCTGGAGAGGTACCAGCTCACATCCTGGGCACTGCCAAGGATCTCGGGGCACCTTTCCATGGG
>NC_048424.1:2245162-2264965 GCF_013103735.1 Etheostoma cragini | reverse complement strand
CCCCCCCCCCCCCACTCTGACATCTCTCCATTAGTGCATGTATAGGTACTGAGCATGTGTGTGTAGTCCTGTGTGGGCGTGTGTGTAATAACAACAGAGTTAAAACATTGTAATTTCCCCTTGCGGGATTAATAAAGTATCCATTATCATTATTGAAAAAGGTTTGAGAAACACTGGCATAGTGAATCACCTTCAACATCCGGTGCCTCATCCCAAGGCTGTCCGTTCACCAACACGTTGTCCTGAACAGCTGCTTCAAAATTCTGCGCAGATGCAAATCAATTTTCACAGTGTCAACAAAAAGAATGCAGCCATCATCAGATCCATCAAACACAATGTCCATAATTCAGCTACAGTACATTATAAACATGAATGTAAGCAAAGGGCTGTCCTCTATTACCCTTCTGCTGGAGTGTATGGCTGATGAAACAAGGCAAACATTAAATACACCGTTCTTCGAATGGGATTTTACGTCAAGTTCTCTGAGCCAGAGAGACAACAATGCGTTCTTGTGGTAACAAAAGTCTTTATCTGTCTTAAAGTTTATAGGTTTATACTTGACAGGGACAGTTTGCTAAATGTCCGGTTTTCACTGTTTTTCATGGGACCATTAAGCATTTACTTAAATTGACTGGCACTTTGCACACAGTACTACGGTACTTTGTTGCGTGACGTAATTCCCAAGAGGCTGCCTTGTGGGAGGCTCTGCAAAGCACACATACAGGGAGCAGATCAGACAGGGAGCACATACAAGGAGCAGATCAGACAGAGAGCACATACAGGGAACAGATCAGACAGAGAGCACATACAAGGAGCAGATCAGACAGTGAGCACATACAGGGAACAGATCAGACAGTGAGCACATACAGGGAACAGATCAGACAGAGAGCAGATCAGACAGAGAGCACATACAGGGAGCAGATCAGACAGGGAGCACATACAGGGAGCAGATCAGACAGGGAGCACATAAAGGGAGCAGATCAGACACGGAGCACATAAAGGGAGCAGATCAGACAGGGAGCACATACAGGGAGCAGATCAGACAGGGAGCAGATCAGACAGAGAGGAGATCAGACAGGGAGCAGATCAGACAGGGAGCAGATCAGACAGGGAGCACATAAAGGGAGCAGATCAGACAGGGAACACATACAGGGAGCAGATCAGACAGGGAGCAGATCAGACAGGGAGCACATAAAGGGAGCAGATCAGACAGGGAGCACATAAAGGGAGCAGATCAGACAGCGGAGCACATACAGGGAGCAGATCAGACAGGGAGCAGATCAGACAGAGAGCAGATCAGACAGGGAGCACATACAGAGAGCAGATCAGACAGGGAGCACATACAGGGAGCAGATCAGACAGCGGAGCACATACAGGGAGCAGATCAGACAGGGAGCACATAAAGGGAGCTGATCAGACAGGGAGCACATAAAGGGAGCAGATCAGACAGCGGAGCACATACAGGGAGCAGATCAGACAGGAAGCAGATCAGACAGAGAGCAGATCAGACAGGGAGCACATACAGGGAGTAGATCAGACAGGGAGCAGACAGCGGAGCAGCATTGCACAGAAAATGCAAAGCATAAATGCAGCTTCACAGTTGAACTGCAAATTAAACTTTCCGCGTACCGTCCCGGTCGGGACAAGTGGAGGCGGAGTGCACCGTGTGCAGAGCTAGCACACATGTTTTAGCATATAAAGGTGCTGGAGATCCCAAAGCTCACAAAAAACCTTATTTTATTACATAGACAAGGTTTTAAGACATATTTAGTTGAAGATAACACAGAATAGGTCATATTTACAGCATTATTTCATATTTATTTATTTAATGACAGGTTGTTTACATTTTTATACCATTGAGGCATAATAACGCATGCTCATTAACCTCTGAGAAGCTTGTCTGCATTTGTGTCTCGAGGCCGGCCGAGTGTCCTCTTTTTTTGTAAATCAGCATCTGGTCAGCCTAGCTAATCCGTGTGTTATGTCAGACAAACGTTACAGTTAGCTAACGTTCGTAGCATTAGCATTAGCATTAGCATTAGCATTAGCATTAGGAGGTAACAAACCGCCAGCAGCTCCTGCAGTAAAACTCGCTTCGTGTCCTCCGCAACGTCCGTCTGTCCGTTGAGAGCTGTCTTCAAAATGTCTTTGTATTTATTCATCTGCTCGATGACTTGTTTCTTAGACGTTACTTGTACTCTGTACTCCTTATTTGTTTCATCGCTGGGTAAAGATTCGCTCTTTTCGGGCTCCATCTTTACCGCCAACTTTGTTTATATTTGTTTTACGCCAACCGGAATTGAAAACGTAACGCCCTGGTCCGAGTACCAATGTTATCCCCCGGAACAACAATTCAAGCGTCGCAGAAGAGTTCCGCTCTGCCGTAAGCTATTGTTTTCAAAGACAAAATGGGCAAATTTTGCAGTTTTCAAGTATAGTATGCGCTCTTAGCTATCATTAATTTTACGTTTTCAATGGAGTATGGCTTCGTTGACTGTCACTGTCATATATCAGCCTTGGAGTTTGCAGAGGTAAGTCGCACTAAGTTAACGTAACCTAGTAGAAAACATAGCGACGTTTTTTAAAGTATTTGGCTCTCATGTCATTACATCAGTTGTAGACTGCCACCTGCTGTGTATTAATGTCACACATATTCACTTATGTTGACCACAACACACGCTGTTATAATTTATCATACATCATTGTTCTCTGCAGTTTTTCTTAAATAGTTTGAGTTTTTTCTAATTTCTGTGCGAACCTTTTTGTCTTTGCAGGATCTAGAGGATGTGATCCAAAGGACCAGGGAGGTCAGTTATAGTTCAACCACAGACTGCAAGTCTATGAGTTCAGCACGATGGAAATCAATCACAAATAACATACTGCTAATTGTGTGTGTGTGTGTGTGTGTGTGTGTGTGTGTGTGTGTGTGTGTGTGTGTGTGTGTGTGTGTGTGTAGGCTGGGGTAAAGACTTTAGTTGCAGTTACAGAAGAAGTCAGTGAGTTTGACATAGTTCTCCAGCTGCAGGAACGGTATGTACAGTGTGTCTTCAGTGTTATGTAATCAGTCTTAGGAAATACATAGTGTCTGTCTCGTAAAATATGACATAGTGTGTGATATGCGTAGTTCAACTTGTACAGTCTGCCAGTCTTTACTTAGATGATTAGAATGATAACTCGATGAGCCTCAGATGCCCTTATTTTGAATGTATAAATCTGAATTCAGAGACATTTTTGTACAGCTTGCATTGAAAGTCATACCAGAAATCTACAGTCCAGAACATTCATTATAACAGTGCATGCATTTCCTACGTCATACAGAGACAGAAATTAGGGCTCCACGATTTGTAGAAAACATCTCATTGCAATTGCGATATGATTCATGATATTGGAGGGAGTGATCATTTTTTAAAGCCAAGTGCCCCCTTACCAACACAAAACATTTTTGGTAGAACAAAAAGTCTATATAAAGATGTCCAATACAGCGCTGGCAGTGGTGGATTTACTAAAAAACAGCCTTGTAACTGAAGTCCTTAAAATGCAACATTTCACTTCATTTATTCATTATTATAGTAGAATTAGTTTTGCAAAAATCTCACGTACCCCCTGCAGTGTACAAGCATTCAAAGGTCCCCTAGGTGTCTTAGTGTTCCCCTAATACTGTATCTGAAGTCTCTTTTATATAGACCTTAGTGGTCCCCTAATACTGGATCTGAAGTCTCTTTTATATAGACCTTAGAGGTCCCCTAATACTGGATCTGAAGTCTCTTTTATATAGACCTTAGTGGTCCCCTAATACTGGATCTGAAGTCTCTTTTATATAGACCTTAGTGATCCCCTAATACTGGATCTGAAGTCTCTTTTATATAGACCTTAGTGGTCCCCTAATACTGGATCTGAAGTCTCTTTTATATTGACTTTGTGTTGTGTTAAAAGCTGTTCATATGTTTGCATATTAACTGGAGAGTTGGCTGCAGGAACTGCACCTATTAGATGCACATATACAAAAGTATAAAGTCTTAACTAAAAGAAACGGCAAAAGTAAAGTTCCAGAACCTCCAAACTGTACCGACTGTGCTGAACTTAAAGGTACGATGTAAAGAACAAAATGTGTTGACACAGTTCCCGTCCAGCTACTCTCAGCTGGAAAGCATTGCATTTATTATTCAGGCTGTTATCGGTGGAATTCTCTTCTCACAGTTATCCAGATGTGGTGGCCCCATGTTTCGGCATCCATCCGCTGCAGGGTGACGAGGGCCCCGCACAGCGCAGCGTGAAGCCTCAGGTAGTAAAACACACCGCGCCTCAGCCATCTTTTGATTATTTTACTTAGTGGATTCAGAGAGAAGCTGTATCCAGCCTGCTGAGTGGTGTCCCAGGGTCAGAGTTCAGAGTGTGAGACAGACAGAGGGAGGGAGGGAGGGACTCTGAACCTCTGGGGGAGACGAAGGTGTATTTGTTTTTCTTCCTTTTTAATGTACGGTTGTATTGAAAGTACAAAAATGTACACAAAATGTCCTACAGAGTAGCTAGGATATTAAACCCACAGGGTTTTAATGCCTCTCACAAGCCTTGAATAATCCTTAAAGGTTTTGTGGACTTAAGGCGCTGACACACCAACCTGATTGTCGGCCGTCGGACAGTCTGGCGAGGTCTCTGACCCGCGTCTGTCTGGTGGGTTCCGTGCCGTCGTGGGTGGGCAGTCGGACTCAATGACCAATCTGATTGGTGGAGTGCTAACCCGGAAACAAGGAGCGGGATGAGAGTAATGAACGAGTCTGGTGGAGATATGCTGCTCTATACAGGCTAAAAGTAGTGATTATTTACATGGAGTCTGGTGGAGTTATGCTGACTATCAGTTTATACATATTTAATTTGTGAAAGGTTTTTTACAAACAAAGTTATTATTTTAATAATACTTATATCTATGTAGTTTTATCCATGTTATCTTCTTTATAAATGAATGAACATGACAGCAAAAAAGCAAAAACAAAGTTACACTCACATGTGTTTTATTCATCAGGTATTTTGGTTCATCAGGTAGTAATAGATTACTCTGGTTCAACAGTTAGTAATGGATTATTCTTGTTCATCAGGTAGTAATAGATTACTCTGGTTCATCAGGTAGTAATGGATTACTCTGGTTCAACAGTTAGTAATGGATTATTCTGGTTCATCAGGTAGTAATAGATTACTCTGGTTCATCAGGTAGTAATACATTACTCTGGTTCATCAGGTAGATTACTTTGGTTCATTAGGTAGTAATAGATTACTCTGGTTCATCAGGTAGTAATAGATTACTCTGGTTCATCAGGTAGTAATACATTACTCTGGTTCATCAGGTAGTAATAGATTACTTTGGTTCATCAGGTAGTAATAGATTACTCTGGTTCATCAGGTAGTAATAGATTACTCTGTTTTATCAGGTAGTAATGGATTACTCTGGTTCATCAGGTAGTAATGGATTACAGACTTCCATGAAAGTGAACAGGTTGATTGTAGTTGTCACATCTGACTATAATCCTTCTGTTGTTACGAGCGACACCATTGTACTGACAGTTGTAGGGAACGGCCGGTGGATACTGATTCACCAGGTTACAGTCGATAAGTGAAAAAGTAGCAGTGCTAATTCTAAAACCATTGCCATGTGGTCTCCCCCCCCCAACACAGACGTCTAAAACAGCATTCACATTCGGTGTGTTGATGAAGGTGTTGAAACCCTTGCAGCTGTTTCTTGGGTTTTTCAGTGTGGGTGGGGTCACGATTCTTCTGGCTGCTATCACCGTGGTACATTGGCCAGCAGTCATCCCAGCGTTGATGTGCTTATTTTGAAACTGAAACCAACTCTGTCCGTCCACAGAGAGCACGGCAGCAGAGAGCAGCAGAACACCGGCAAAGATAGAGATCTTCATGTTGATCTGGAGAACACAGTCATAAAATCTGTTAGAGCCTTTACTCTGACTTATCTGACCTCTCTTTTATTACCATATAGAAGCTGTTAGAGCCTTTACTCTGACATATCTGACCTCTCTTTTATTATCATATAGAAGCTGTTAGAGCCTTTACTCTGACATATTTGACCTCTCTTTTATTATCATATAGAAGCTGTTAGAGACTTTACTCTGACATATCTAACATCTCATATTATGACATAAAAGCTGTTAGATGAGTGCTGCAGAGTCATACCATATACAACCACCTCCCAACATAAACACACACAGACAGACACACACACACACACACACACACAGACCACACATTTGAAAAAAAGCATTAAAACTAAAGTCGGCTGAACTAAACTGTAACAGCCACTGAAAAAAATGGATTTTAAACGATCATCTTACAGTTTCTTCAGACCGTCCAAAGTGTTGATTCAACGCCTGGAGAGAGAGGGAACTTATTTCCTGGTATGAATGGCAGACACAACTTGAGGAAGCACCTAGAAAGAGCTGCAACTGATGATCAAACACAATCAAATACTCACAAAGATACACACACACACATACACACACACACACACTCACAAAGATAGACACACAGACACACTCACACACACACAAAGATACACATACAGACACACTCCCCCACAGGCATATACACACAACACATACACACACACACACACAGACAAAAAAACACACTCAACCCACACACACACACACAAAGATACACATACAGACACACTCCCCCACAGGCATATACACACAACACATACACACACACACACAGACAAAAAAACACACTCAACCCACACACACACACACAAAGATACACATACAGACACACTCACACACAGACAACACAGACAAGTACACACACAACACACACAAAGATACACATACAAACACACTCACACAGTATAATGTTGGCTGAACTAAACTGTCTAAACGTCTCTGAAAGGACATTCAAATATAAAAAAATGGATCTTAACAAATCAACTTACTTTAAACTGCCAAAGTGTTGACTCGACGCCTGAAGAGAAAGGTAACTGGTTTCCTGGTGTGAATGGCAATACACCCTGATGAAGCAGGCAGGAAGTGCTGCAACTGGATTTTCACAATAAGATGCTGCATTACAAAGAAAGAGTGTAAACTGTCAGATGTGTTTTATTCCTTAACAGAAACAAGTTACATTGATTGATCAGATGGTTAATAACACAGAGGTGTGTTCAGGTGCATTCTGGGCGTGCTGGTCTTAGAGGGAGGTGTGTTCAGGTGCATTCTGGGCGTGCTGGTCTTACAGAGAGGTGTGTTCAGGTCCATTCTGGGTGTGCTGGTCTTACAGAGAGGTGTGTTCAGGTGCATTCTGGGTGTGCTGGTCTTACAGAGAGGTGTGTTCAGGTGCATTCTGGGTGTGCTGGTCTTACAGAGAGGTGTGTTCAGGTGCATTCTCGCCGTGCTGGTCTTACAGAGAGGTGTGTTGAGGTGCATTCTGGGCGTGCTGGTCTTACAGAGAGGTGTGTTCAGGTGCATTCTGGGCATGCTGGTCTTACAGAGAGGTGTCTTCAGGTGCATTCTGGTCGTATGGCTATCTTGAGGCAGCAGGAAGTGAACGCAGCATTGACCAACAAAAAACTCCAAAGTTAGTAACGCAGCATTTAATTTTTATTTGAAAGCACATTCGTAAAATCCTCCTAATCCCGTACACACTATGCTTGTCACACACTCATGGACACACACTATGCTTAATACACACACATGGACACACACTATGCTTAATACACACACATGGACACACACTATGCTTGTAACACACACATGGACACACACTATGCTTGTAACACACAGGGACACACACTGTGCTTGTAACACACAGGGACACACACTATGCTTGTAACACACATGGACACACACTATGCTTGTAACACACACATGGACACACACTGTGCTTGTAACGAACATGGACACACACTGCTTCTGACACACACAGGGACACACTATGATTGTAACACACACAGGGACACACACTATGCTTGGAACACACTGGGAGACACACTATGCTTGTAACACACAGGGACACGCACTATGCTTGTAACACATGGACACACTGCTTGTAACACACACATGGACACACACTATGCTTGTTACACACAACTTTCAGTGTTTTAGAGTTTAATTAATAATAATATATAATAATTATAATGTCTCTGTAGTTTACGCATATCTTCTTTATGAATGACTTAATTAAAAACAGACACAGAGTTGACATGTGTAATGTGTTTTATTCAAACAGATTACTATAGTAGTAGTAGTAATACATTACTCTGGATCATCAGGTAGTAATAGATTACTCATGTATTTTAAACTCAGTCGGGACGTTTTTTTCACAAGTGACCAGAACTTTCTTCTCCACCTCCTCCATCGTGTACTCACAGTTGGGGGGGGTTTTATGCTCGGGATCAACTTTGCACTCAATAATTTTGAAGCTGTCTTTGCTGATTCCACTTCTTGTTCCCGCACAGACGGCTCGGACCTGGTCCAATGTTGCTTTGATGAAGTTTTTTTCCGGCAAGCAGGTCTTTTTGAGGTCAGCCAATCCTCTGTCGACCATCAGCTGAGTGCACTGGTTAGAAGCCGCGATATACTTGGTTGCAAACTTTTTATCATCAGGCCCCCAAAATAATCCTCTGCACAGTTGGATCAGAGAGATCAGCAGAAGACTGGTATAGATAGAGATCTTCATGTTGATCTGGAGAACAGAGTTATAGAAGCTGTTAGAGCCTTTACTCTGACATACCTAACATCTCTTATATTATCATATAGAAGCTGTTAGAGCCTTTACTCTGACATATCTAACATCTCTTATATTATTATATAGAAGCTGTTAGAGCCTTTACTCTGACATATCTAACATCTCTTATATTATTATATAGAAGCTGTTAGAGCCTTTACTCTGACATATCTAACATCTCTTATATTATTATATAGAAGCTGTTAGAGCCTTTACTCTGACATATCTAACATCTCTTATATTATTATATAGAAGCTGTTAGAGCCTTTACTCTGACATATCTAACATCTCTTATATTATTATATAGAAGCTGTTAGAGCCTTTACTCTGACATACCTAACATCTCTTATATTATTATATAGAAGCTGTTAGAGCCTTTACTCTGACATATCTAACATCTCTTATATTATTATATAGAAGCTGTTAGAGCCTTTACTCTGACATATCTAACATATATTATATTATTATATAGAAGCTGTTAGAGCCTTTACTCTGACATATCTAACATATATTATATTATTATATAGAAGTTGTTAGAGCCTTTACTCTGACATATCTAACATCTCTCATATTATTATATAGAAGCTGTTAGAGCCTTTACTCTGACATATGTAACATATATTATATTATTATATAGAAGCTGTTAGAGCCTTTACTCTGACATATGTAACATATCTTCCCTTCCTAACGTAGTGTATGTCTTTAGTTTAATAAATGTCTCCTAACTGTCTGATGACATCCAGAGTTTCTACAGAGCAGAATAACTGCACACCGTATTATTAATATGAATCTTTCTGAAGAAAAATCATAAAGTCCTGATGCAGCCAGAATAAGATATAATTATATTATTTAATTATATTATTATTATTTATTATATTGAGTGTAACTGTGCTAAAGACAGAATGTTAATATAAAGTCTATTTACCTGAATGACAGGAGAGAGATGAGGTCTAGAGTCAACAGCAGGAGAAATACCTGGAATATCACATGATAACACACTTTATCATAACACAAAGATTATACAGAAAAACCAAACATGTGCAGGTCATATGGATCGTAACAGACAGGTTACATCACTACATACACTGAAACGTTGTAAAAACGCTCCAAAAACAGTGGAAAAGGCAACGAGAACTTCTGAAAAAGCATCAAAATGAAAATAGAAACATCATGAACATTAAAAGTAATCATGAAAAGTTTTGTTCTCGCAGCTAAAACAGAATCTAAACCAATAAGATAAGTTTAATAATAAAAAGTATATTTACCTGAAGGACAGGAGAGAGAGATGGAAAAGTCTGAGAACTCCTTCACCTTTATACTGTAAAATATTATAATATCATATTATAATACACGCCGCCCACTTTATCTTTCATAGGGTTAACAGCAGATAATATAATATCATATTATAATACACGCACACTTTATCTTTCATAGGGTTAGCAGCAGATAACATTATAATATCATATTATAATACACGCCCACTTTATCTTTCATAGGGCTAGCAGCAGATAACATTATATTATCATATTATAATACACGCACACTTTATCTTTCATAGGGCTAGCAGCAGATAACATTATAATATCATATTATAATACACGCACACTTTATCTTTCATAGGGTTAGCAGCAGATAACATTATAATATCATATTATAAGACATGCCCAATTTATCTTTCATAGGGTTAACAGCAGATAATATAATATCATATTATAATACACGCACACTTCTTCTTTCATAGGGTTAACAGCAGATAATATTATAATATAGTGACATCATCGCTACAGGAGATAACACGTTTAATTTCTCTTAGCTTTTATTCTAGTTTAGACATTAGGATTTAATTTAACTTTAGTTTGAGTTACTCTTCAGTCATTAGTGTCTACTTTCAGACACTTAGTGTCTACTTTCAGACACTTAGTGTCTACTTTCAGACATTTAGTGTCTACTTTCAGACACTTAGTGTCTACTTTAAGACATTTAATGTCTACTTTAACACATTTAGTGTCTACTTTCAGACATTTAATGTCTACTTTCAGACATTTAGTGTCTACTTTAAGACATTTAGTGTCTACTTTTAGACATTTAGTGTCTACTTTCAGACATTTAATGTCTACTTTCAGACATTTAGTGTCTACTTTAAGACATTTAGTGTCTACTTTCAGTCATTTAGTGTCTACTTTAAGACATTTAATGTCTACTTTCAGACATTTAGTGTCTACTTTAAAGCATTTAGTGTCTACTTTAAGACATTTAATGTCTACTTTCAGACATTTAGTGTCTACTTTCAGTCATTTAGTGTCTACTTTAAGACATTTAGTGTCTACTTTAAGACATTTAATGTCTACTTTAAGACATTTAATGTCTACTTTCAGACATTTAGTGCCTACTTTCAGACATTTAGTGTCTACTTTCAGACATTTAATGTCTACTTTCAGACATTTAGTGTCTACTTTCAGTCATTTAGTGTCTACTTTAAGACATTTAGTCTCTACTTTCAGACATTTAGTGTCTACGTTCAGACATTTAGTGCCTATTTTAAGTAATTTAGTGTCTACTTTCAGTCATTTAGTGTCTACTTTCAGTCATTTAGTGTCTACTTTCAGTCATTTAGTGTCTACTTTCAGTCATTTAGTGTCTACTTTCAGTCATTTAGTGTCTACTTTCAGTCATTTAGTGTCTACTTTTAGTCATTTAGTGTCTACTTTCAGTCAGTTAGTGTCTACTTTCAGTCATTTAGTGTCTACTTTTAGTCATTTAGTGTCTACTTTCAGTCATTTAGTGTCTACTTTCAGTCATTTAGTGTCTACTTTCAGTCATTTAGTGTCTACTTTTAGTCATTTAGTGTCTACTTTCAGTCATTTAGTGTCTACTTTTAGTCATTTAGTGTCTACTTTCAGTCCCATTAAAAGTGCTGATTTAAATGCTGAAAACAGTTTCAGACGGGATGTTAAAATGTGATTTCTCCAGTTAGACTGGTTCTGAGTGTTTTTAATCAGCTGATTGTTGTGAGGCATGAGAAGAGAGCTCTGCAGAAATCTAACTGCTACTAGACAGATAAATTATTCTTTCAAAGGCTGTTCTGATGTCATCTCTCTCTCCACACACTCTCTCTGTTCTTCTTCCCCTGTTATTCAAAACCTGAGAGCTTGGTTTGCATGGATCACTTTGTTGTACAGAAGAGAGAGATTACAGTTTTGGTTATCTTTTTGAATAGAATAGAACTGAAAGCCTTTATCTTATACACAAGTGCAGTACCTGTGCAACGAGATTGAAGCAAAACCTTTACAGTGTCACCACAAAATATAAAATATGAGAATATAAAATGGGAGGGAAGAAGAAAGTCCGGGGTCCGGGAGAGCCGGGGGGGGGCCGGGGGTGGGCTGTGGAGTGAAGTCAGTGCATGTGTGAGTTCAGGGTGGTTTTGGCCTTTGAGAAGAAACTGCAGTTCAGGTCAGCAGGCTCTTCATGGACGAGGTGCTATTGGTACTATTATCACAACTATGTGTTGCAATCTTACAACTCTTAAACATAACTCCAACCTCCTCACAGGCTTTCATTCAAAACTATCCATCGTATCATTTGGATAGTACATATCGCTCACCAAGTGACAAAAACTTTGAATTAAATGACAAAATTACATGTCTCTCTCTGTCTCTCTCTGGGAAGTATGTTAAAAGTGAGATTTTAAGGATAAGAGTGTCTTTTGCAGCATTTTGTCCCCTCGGTGGACATCAGACAACAAGACATGCAAGAATCTAACATTACCCATTATCTTTGAAAACGTTGCAGCTTGACAGGACTGTGGATGTGTCATCAGATCTGGAGTGTGGAGGAGCTTAGGCTGTCTCCCACGCACCCTCACACCTTATCTCTCGCTTTCCACTAAACCGGCTCGGTGCTTTATCACCAAAGTGATCCATGCAAACAAGCTCTCAGGGTTCAGCTTCCTCTTTGAATAACTGGGGAAGAACAAAAGAGAAAGTGTGTTAACTCTCTCTCTCTTTCTCTCTCTCTCTCTCTCTCTCTCTGTCTCTAACTTACAGATACAGTACATACATTTACATTCACTTTTGTTTTCTTCTGGAATATAACTATGCTCTCTATTCTTTAGCTGCACACCCATTTCCTGTGTGCCGTGGTGTCGTTTGTTAATGGTGAAAACGCTGAATGAATGATGGCTTCCCCACAGGAGCTGGATGCTGCCCTTCCACAATTCTTCAAACACAGGGAACGCCTCGTCGCTATCGGAGAGGTAGACTGCACACACACACACATACATGCGCACACAAAAGTTTGTATTTCTATCTTTTGCATGGGAAGTTTAGTTTCAACTAAAGACGGTAGATGTGTACTGAGTTCACCAGAGTAGCCCATGTAGTCACCACGTACTACTTCCAGGATTGCTCCGCTGCTGACAGAATTTCTGCCAAAAGTCACTTTTTATAGAAATTATTACCAAAAGACGACAAAGAGTCACTGGAGTCACTTTGGAGTTTGTTTACTTGTGCAAGGAGCCAGTCCCAAACACTGCAAACAGTACAGAGATGGACTTACAAACAACTTCTTCAGTTTCCACTCATACACTGAAATCCTCCCTCCTTTCTCCATGGTTGCCATGCCCCAAACAGCAGCACTATCTCAAAGCTCAATAAAAACTCTACCTGACTTATGAAGGGAGTGAAGCAGTCAAGACAGGAAAAGGGGAGAAGTTTAGCCTTAGTGTCTGAAGACGGCTGGGGGGGGGTATGTGGCTCTGGGTGCTTAAATATGGTTATCATAAGCCAGTAAAAGTTCAAAGATTTTATATATATGTTTCAGCTTTAATAGTTACATTTTCTAACAGTCACTTATTTCGGCCAAATTTTCGTCCCCGTCCTGTCTTTGTCTTGGCGTTCTAACCCCCGTTGGATTTCTAGGACTATGGTTACCTGGTCCTCAGATCTCTGCAGGGTAAATCCAGACAGCTAGCTAGACTATCTGTCCAATCTGAGTTTTTATCCCACACCGGATGCTGTGTGGACTAGTCTGACCCTCCTCTGCAGCGCTGGCAATGCAAGACTAACACCAGAGGAGTTGATTCTCAAATGCAACTTCAAGATGTTTAATTTACAGAGACGGAGAGAGAGAGAGAAACAGAGCGAGAGACAGAGCGAGAGACAGACAGAGAGAGAGAGAGAGAGAGACAGAGAGACAGAGAGAAAGACAGACAGAGAGAAAGACAGACAGAGAGAGAGAGAGAGAGACAGAGAGAGAAAGACAGACAGAGAGAGAGAGACACAGAGAAAGACAGAGAGGGGCACAGAGAGAGAGACAGAGAGAGAGAGCAACAGAGAGAGAGAGAAGGAGACACAGAGAGAGAGACAGACAGAGAGAGAGAGGGAGACAGAGAGAGAGAGTACATTTAAAACAGATGAAAAAAATGTGTGATTGTTCATGAGTTAACTAGGACACTCATGTGACTAATCACAATTACAACTTTGAATCGATTTCCATCTCTAGTTTCTATACCTGATGGACTGATACTGACATCATACATCCCCGAGGCCCTTACTGTTCCTCAACATAATCCCTCCTTAACCTTTGAGCAGCTCTTCAAAGTAGTTCTGTCAAGGTCTCACACTCCAATAAGTCCTCCACACCTCCACACCTCCATTTTAGACACATTGTTGCATCCTTTGTAATACACAACTGTCTCCGTTCATACAGAGTTAAGATTACACAAGCAAAAATTATACAAATGGACTGTCAACCATGTTATGAGTGTTGGCGTTGCATAATCTGTCCACCAGAGGACGCTCTACAACGTCCCTGTTGGCAACACTGATTAGTTTTTTTGTTAATGTGTTTTTGTTCAAAGGACTTTAAGTTTTATATCTTAAGTTTGTATTTTTATACATTTTATTTATCTGAACTTTAATACATTTAGATTTTCCTTCTGTTGTGACAAGACAAGACAGAGGACAGAGTGTCCTCAACCTCAAGGTCTCAAACTCAAGTCGGTCCTCCACACCAGCATTTAGACACATTGTTGCTCTATTCCACCAGGATTTAGATCACGCAGGCTTTATTATAACAGCAGCCGTTATCACACACTCATATGAACAGTTAAGAAATCTAAGCTTTTTTTTAATTTATTTATTTTTTTTTTATATATAAAGTATGTTTCTTGATTTTCAAGAAAAGATTAGGGAAAGGGGAGAGGGAAAAAGGAAAATAAAACCTAACAACGATGACTAAATATACTGAACATGAAGAACACAGCACATCCTGGGTTACAATAAGAAATCCGAACTTTAATGTGACTGCTGGAAAATTAAGTAGTTAAAACTCCCAACTGACCCTGAGAGGAAAAGTGAATGAGCATTGAGCAGTGTTGGTAACAATGAATGCACACACACACACACACACACACACACACACACACACACACACACACACACACACACACACACACACACACACACACACACACACACACACACACACCAGAGTCAGGTTGCATATTTGCAATACTGCAACAGCTAACCGACGCTTAGGTGCATGCATATATATATATATACCCATGATCTCAAAGTGATTCATAGCAAAACCACTTTATTTAATACGCACATGCACACGCACACGCACACTCACACTCACACTCACACGCACACACATGCCCTTCATTCTGTCTCTAATGCCTGTTGAGGAATGTGTGTGTTTGTCAGAGCAGATTTAAGGCACCGCAGGGCTAAGTCAACAGTCCCAGACTCCCATTTCCATAACTGTTATTTTTATGGATCAGGTTGGAGTCCCAGTGGGGTCCGCCCCTTTTGCTTTTTCTGATTCAGATTCTAAAGACCTGATTCCTGATTTGGGACCTAGGCAGCAGCACCAGGCAGCCATTAGATAGCAACACATCTGCGTCATGTTTACATTGACCATTAGGAGGCCTTCAAAAACGTCAGAAACGTCTTCTTGAACTTTTTCGTCTGTTGTGCTGGACAGGAACATTTGAGAAACTAATCTTTCTAATAAAACCACAACACACACGCGGGCTCCTATGAGGCTGTGGCAGTGGGCTAATGGCTCCTGGGATACTACGAGTAACATTTTGTCTACTTTTGGTTCAGATTGGTTTGGACTTCACGCCGTGGTGTGCTCCCACTCAGCAGGACCGAGACGGCCAGATGGATGTCTTCATTAAGCAGCTAAACATCGCTAAGGAGCTTGACCTGCCTGTGTGAGACCAGTAGAAGAGAACAATTCAGTTGCATGTTTTTCACTTCTGTTTAATTTATTGTCCTGCTGCTGTACCATAGAGGTTGCTTTTTAGATTCAAATCGATTTCATTTATTGTTTGAAATCTGCCTGCATCTGACAGAGCAGTAACCTGACCCGACCCAATCCCGTCAAGAAAATTATGATCTAATAAATTAATGACACATGTACGTTAGTTTGTGTGGAATGGCCGCTTTTATTAAGCAACTGTAGGAAGGCATTTGGAAATGTCAACAGGTGAGCGCATCAGCGCACACGGGGCAACAAGTGCATGTTAACACAGGCGCGCACAAGAGGCCCAACCATATAGCCAATTGAAATTAGATTAACATAGGCCTAACAAAAATGTCCCAAGCTAACAGAACAAAATCCAAAAGCTTCACACAAGAGGTTCTGTTTGCCTCTGCTCGATGGTCCTGCCAGCAGCGCTGGAATGGCACAGATGCCGCGTGCAGGGACGCTAAGCTTCAGCTAGTTGAGTTGCTGATCTCTTCACCTACATAATGAGTTGTTTTAAATTTGATCTGATGTGACTGAACCTGACCCGAACCCAAACAACATCTCTAAATATCTGTCCAAACCCGGCCCGTCAGGTACCGTAGGGCTCGGGTTGGGTATCCAACCTCTGGTCCACACATCATTCCAGGATGGGACAGAAACGTGCTCTGGTTCATTGGCATTTCTTTAAAACCAATCACAAATGTCATGGGCGGTGCTCAGCTCAAAATAACCCTGGGAAGGAACTTGTTTTGGTGGATCATGTGTACGTCTAGAAGTAGTTTTAGTCCAACAGAAAACTCATATTGGACAGATAGTCTAGCTAGCTGTCTGGATTTACCCTGCAGAGATCTGAGGACCAGGTAACCATAGTCCTCAGAAATCCACCGGAGGTTAAAACGCAGACACAAAGAAAGAGGAAGGGGACGGCGAAAAGACATGCATCCGGCTTAATTTCCTGCCGCACCGGAGCAATCCTGGATGTTGCACGTCGTGAATATAAACTACACTTTCTGAGACCCTCCCCACCCCCACCCCACCCCCACCCCACCCTCTCAAGGGCAAACATTTGGATGAAGTGATCAGAAACAGTGCAAACCTATCTTCATGGTAGAAAGTGATCATACCAGCACGTATTGTCCCTTAGGCATGCATGAGTGACTGGGTGGGAAACCAATAACAACATAGTTCATTCAAACCTATTCTCGTAAAAAATCACAAATTAGGCTACATGTGAAAAGGACGGTGGCCCTGAAGGACAAAACATAACGACATTTTAGAAAACACAACATTTCAGAAAACAGTGTTGTGTTTTATGTTATCCTTTTGTCTCTGCATGTGAACTAAATCACTGACTCCTGCGCTGATGACGACTCTTTTTGTTTCCTGTTTCCTGCACAGGAACGTCCACTCACGATCAGCGGCTAAGGTCGTCATAGCGACCATGAGAGAACAAGGTAAGGTGTCCCGCTCTGCTTTCTACATTGACACAGCTGCAAAAACACATGTGTGGACGTGCCTTTGCTGTGATTTGTCCTTCAGGCGTCAGTCGGGCTCTGCTTCATAACTTTGCGGGGAAACCGTCGGTAGCTCTGGAGGGCGTGAAGGCTGGATTCCTCTTCTCCTTTCCCCCTGCTGTCTGCAGGAACCACCAGGTCAGCGTGAAATCACACGTCTCTTGGGTTTGATCGATTTGAAAAGATTTGACAGATTATGTATAATATAAAGTATTGAGCTGTTATTACATAAAAACCTTCAGCATGGTAGAACGAGGATTCAGTACGTGGATCTTTTTGTGGTTAGGTGTATGTTATGGCATTTATGATTACATAGGCAAGGTAAAAAAAAAAAAAGTACTTTATGTTCAAGCCAAATAACTTAATTCAGTGGCGCTCATACGGTTATGAACCAAGGCTTAAGTTGACTAAAAAGTGGAATAAAAAAAAAGATCTTAATGCCTTAATTATGTTAAATTAGGAAAAATCCAACCTTTTAAGGACACCAATTTTCTTTGTGAATGAATAATGGATCATAAATGAATAAATGTTAATGTTGGGATGCTAACTGCAGGTGATGGCTTCGTAGCATTGAAATGGCTTAGAGAGGAGAGGCTTTCCCCCTTGGGAAGACCGGCAGCATGCCGCCCGTATTGGAGCATGGAGAGTGAATCTGCTAACCCGACTTAAGTTGCTATCAGTCCACTTTAATGATGATAACACTGATTTTATTACCACCGTACAGAGAGACACACTGATCAAGCAGATCCCGCTGGAACACATCTGTCTCGAAACGGACTCTCCCGCACTGGGGCTCGACAAGCACGTAAGTTTCCAAATGTTTCATTCTCATCATGTTTAAAGAGCCCCCGTTATACTTCTTTTAGACAGCATATTTGTACTCATGGGGTCGCCTGTCTCTTTCTGTCTCCCAGGTGAGGAACGAGCCCTGTAACATTGTTCTGTCCTGCCGGTACATCGCTGACGTCAAAGGTCTGTCTTCTGAAACTGTTCGGCTCGTCACCGGGCAGAATGCACACAGACTTTTCCCCAAAGTTGACGCTCACGTGCCGTACACATGTTTCTGAAATGCAATGTTTGGCCTGAGGGTGGCGCCAGACGCAACTTAAAGATATTAGCTTAACCCTTGTGTTGTCCTTCGGGTCCCAGAGACCATCCTGTATTCAGTCGTGTTTTTCTGCTACCTTGGCCTCGGCCTCCGGGGTCCCGAGACCCGTTCTGCACTCGAACAGGTATCCCACTAGCCTCAGCTCGTCTTCCGGGGTCCCGAGACCCGTCCTGCACTCGAACAGGTATCCCACTAGCCTAAGCTCGTCTTCTGGGGTCCCGAGACCCGTCCTGCACTCGAACAGGTATCCCACTAGCCTCAGCTCGTCTTCTGGGGTCCCGAGACCCGTCCTGCACTCGAACAGGTATCCCACTAGCCTCAGCTCGTCTTCCGGGGTCCCGAGACCCGTCCTGCACTCAAAGATGCATGTGGAACATATGTACTGTATAATCACATAAAAATAAACAAGGGTCTCGGAGACCTGAAGGGCGAGGCCACGCCCTTCAGGTCTCCGTAAGGTTGACATGAAATGAAAAAGGCCCCGGGGACCCCGAAGCACAACGCCAGGCTAATACAATATGTAAATAAAATAAACAAGTCCCCGTGACACAGAGGACAACACCAGGGTTAAAGGTGCTCTAAGACATGTTGGGAGATGTCACTTCTTTTTTTTCTTTTCTTTTTTTTAAACAATTTACAAACATCACAGTTCATAACAGAAGATTATAGATAAATAATTTAAACTGATATAATATGAGAACATGTGAAAAAGTGACAAGGACAGCATAAACTAACAAATGAAGAGAGAAAAAATAAATAAAAATGTGACAGACTTATTAACCTAGTTAATGATATTGACAACAGATGTTCTTCATTAAATTCTTTGGAGTATATATCAGATATAACTGTAGCTTTCTTGTTTGTCACTAAGTTAAGAGACTCAAAATATATGTCAGTTTCAATTTGGAATAGTTTAAAACTATATGTCTTGACATGGAAAATTTGGATTTATGAATGTCAAACTTACCTAATAAAATATAAAAAATTAACAATATTACATACATTTCTAACTTTACATTCAAAATATGTAATAATGTTTCCCTTCAAGTGTGATTGTGTGTATTGATTTAGGTACCTATCAATTTCAAAACTTGACCAGAGTGTAATACAAACTGATCAACCATAGAAGAGATGAGTTACGTCATTTCTTGTTGACGTCTAAAGTATTGTCTAAAAACACGGAGGCTAGCT
>NC_048424.1:2235852-2245152 GCF_013103735.1 Etheostoma cragini | reverse complement strand
CCCCCCCCCCCCCCCCCCCCCCCCCCCCCCCCCCATTTCCCTTCTGCTCACTAACCCCCCCCCCAACCCATTAGTCTCAGCTTGAGAGAGAATTGATAGGGTGTTAGCATGTTCTATTAGCATTTAGCTCAATGCACAGCTAGGGCTGAAAACAGATTTAGTCATTTGTTATTATACTGGTTAAGATACTTTACTCCGGACCAAGGTTTTGGACAAATAGGCCAACAGTTACTCAAGTTACACATAAATACACCTATACAGGAATATTTTATTAAGATGTATTGTGTTCTCTGTTTATGGAAATAAAACCCTGAAAGTTGAAGTGATGGTCAGTAGTAGTAGTCAGTAGTTTTAGCTTGTGGGTCCTCGTCAGGCTACACCAGCTGGGACTCATCTGGAGAGAAGCAAAGAGACATTACAGACATCATATTTACATCATATTTTTTAGTCTATAACCTGTTTGAAAATGGTGAAAATATCAATCAGTTTTCCCCGAAGCCCAAGATAAAGTCCTCAAATGTCCACATCTCAAAGATATTCAGTTTACTGTCACAGAGGAGAGAAGAACCCAGAACATGTTCACGTTGAGGAAGCCTGAATCAGAGAAATTATTTTTTTTCTCATTAAAAAATGAGAACAAAAACGTTGCAAACTCATTTAATTGTTGACAACTAATTCATCTTTGCAGCTTTCATTCCAGTTTTTCTACACATAAAGAAATACAGTTATCATATCTATAATGGCACTAGACGAATATCAGATCATAGCTTTGGTACTTTTAAGAAACTACACTTATCAAATATGAAAACTCTGTATTAGTATAAATCTGTCCCTGTGGGGGTGTTGTAGCCTAGTTTTAATATTGAGCATCAACTTCCTCCAGGCCCTCAGTATTTTTAAATTAATTATATAAATTGACTCACTTTATAAAACACACACGCTGTAACTTCCCTAAGAGACATTACGTGTGCAGGGATATTTCAGTTAAATCTCCAAAACAAGCTTTCTCACAGCTCTCTCCGAAGTGCCTTCTCTCCGGGAGCCTGGGGGCGGGCGGGCGCTCGCTGCGGGCCGCCCTGCGCTGCGGCCCGGCGGTCAGAGCGCTGAGGAGCACCGGGCTGGTCCGCAGGTGACCCCTGTAATGCCTCCTCTGGGTCCTCTCCCAGGCCTGCTCGGGCGTCAGCTCCACCTGACACCAAGTCTCCCTCCGTCGGTTCAGCTCCAGCAGCGCGCGCTGCTCTTCAGGTCCTGACATTGTGGGCTTTTCTTTTTGGTGTAGCCTGTTTTTTTTGTTATGAAGTTGTTTATACAGTCTGTGGTTCTCAAACGTCCAAGGTGTAGTGACTTACTATCCTACTGTTTCCATGGCAAAGGGAAACCTCGAGAAGAGCGCCAAAGATCTTTTATGTTTGCAGAGAGGAGTTACTCCATCCAGAGTTTAAAACACAAACCACAAGTTCTTTCTGGCTTGTCAAAAGTTGGAGCTTTGAGGTGCCCCCAAACACGCACACACACACACACACACACACACACACACACACACACACACACACACACACACACACACACACACACACACACACACACACACTCTTGTTGCTGTTCTTAAAGTCACTGATAAATAACCTGATAAATGTTTTGACTATTACTATTTTGTCGCTTTTTATCAATGTTTTGAACTTTTTCTTACATTTTTGTCCCTTTTTCAACACTTTTTATCCTTTTTTAACGTCTGTCACTTTTTTGATGTTTTCAACACTAACTTATTAACTGATTAACTTTAACAGTAAATTATACGGTTTCTTTTAGGTGAACATTTTACCTGTTTAAAGGTGGTTGCTGTGTGATGATGTGTGTGTGTGTGTATGTGTGTACATTGCTGGCCAAAATGAAAGGATTTATCACAAAAGCCACTGAGAGCAAATGATTATTTCCCTCGGTACCTGAAAACAGAGACAGAGTGAGACTCCTCTCAAACGAAAGCAACAGGGATGTCAGAGGTTATCTGATCCTCCTGAGATATCTACACATGACAGACCTTCCTAGTGCGAAGAGTAGCTTATTGTAGCCTCAGAACAGGAATGTACCTATAATTGAGTTATTACAACCTGAGTAAATACTCCTTAATATCAAGTGCCTGCCATCTGATGCTATTCAAATATTTATACCATTATTGGTGTGTTATCAAGACGCATACTCGCAACTTTTCCAGCTACACGTTCCCCACAGTGGTCAGAAAGGACAGGGGAGACACTTTGTTCCTATGCCTCTAGAGTTGCTACTCGTTGTCACACTCTCACTCGCTTTACCACACGCTCGTCACAAACACTTGCCAGCCCTGCTGTTCTCTTAAAGAGATCAACGCACGCACCAACGCACCAGTATAAACTTCAGGCCACTTACGTAGGCTGCGGAGAAAGCTCCGTGTGGAGCTCCCGCAGAGGCATATATAGGTCAGCCTTAACCCTGGGGGCCCTGAGGCCATTTTTACAGTTTATTTTCCGTCTGGATTTATTTTATAAAAAAGCTTGTAAAACATCAACCCTGTGGTCTACAGTCAAGATATGAACATCATCATTTCTTTAGGACAAACTGGGTTATTAGAATATTTGGGTTGCAGTGAGGTCACTTGCATTTAAAAAATGGTTGTAGGGCCTTAAAGATAAATAAATATATAAAACGGAACAAGAATCTTCTAGATATGTATTGATATCACAGACAGATTGTTAATTAATAAGCCATTTTCATTTCTAAAACTCTTCTCATATGTCTTGGGAATCACACTGTGAAGAAATAATCATTATAACTTATACAGTTGACAAAATACATGCATTTTTTCAAAGAAAGTCAAGACGCTTTTGCTCTCATGACATTTACTTATGCCAATAATAACATAATAATGTCATATTTATTAATATTACACCCACAACAATGCTATACAGGCAAATGTGTGTCTAAATAGTGCACAATTTGGCCTTTCATAGAATCTATAGGCCTTTTTGTCCCCTCTGGCTTTACATACAAGAGGGGTGATTTATCTCCCATATATGGGCATGTACTTCCTGACAAAAAAAAATTAAAAAAAAGAAATACAGGAGAGAGAGAGAGACGAGAGCACAGGCGCCAGCGGCACAAATCGGCCAAAACGCGATGAATTATGGACATAAAGTGGATCAATCTTGGATATGACGGTGTGGATTTAAAGCCCAAAGAGGCTGAAGTTCCAGGCTGGATAGAAGATCCCCTGTAGAGGCTAGAAAGACACGGACAAGACCGCCGTAATCGCGGAAGTGTCGGGATTTAAACGCAACCAGAGGTAAGCCAATCGCTTGTATCTTTGAAAAGTTATTAAACTATGAATCAGAGGTGCTTTTTTACTCGTCGGCGAGTGTCTCGGGCTCAGAGGGTTTTAACAGAGCACAGGTCTGGGCACACACACCTAGAATACATTCTCTATTATAGAATGTATGTTTCAGCATTTTCATGGTTAACTAACACTGGCCTTTTTCTTACTCTGACAAGTTTGTGGTGCTAAATTCCACATTTATTGAAGAAAATTTTAAATTTGTGTATACAAAATGAACTTCCTGTGGGGACGGCTTTGTCCTGCAGCTTGTACCTGCTGCAGTCCCGGTGGGTCAACCGGTGATTAGGATTAGAGCAGATAGTGGCCTGAGCACATGGACACACTAATTGGCGTATAAGGACCAAGAAGCACCATCACGGGCCATCATCGTGTTTTTTTTTTACATTTATCGTTTTTAGGGATTTGTTTAATTATTTATGGAATTGTTTACATTTCAGCATTTAGCTGATCAGGTCTTAAAGAACAATAAACTGTCAATTCTTATGAGTTTAAACTAAGATGAAACATATTTAAGTGTAGGCCTACATAAGACCAATGAGGGTTGACAGTAGCTCCGTCAGTAGGGGGTTGGGAGCCGGAGACTCGCCTGTTCAAGTCCTCATACTTGCAAGTTTACATTATTATTATTATTATTAAGCAGCAAAGACGTTAGATACCAATGGAATTTAAAAAGACCTAACAGCACAACATTACATCCATAAGGGAAAACAGCAAAACGTTTAAGCTAGGGAGTCTAGGCAATATACAGTGTACAATATATATAATATGCAATGTACAATATATATAATATGCAAAGTACAATATACAGTTAACTTGTAGTGTAAGCTGTTGCATCATGGTATGGTATCCCACCTCCCACATCGCTCTTCATTTACACCCGTAGGCTAAAGATAGTCGCTACGTCTTGCTGCTCTACTATTGGCTCATTAGCATCGGAAGGGCACGTGTGTCAGCGTCGGCTGAACAATAGAGAGAGAGACATAGAAGGGTGAGAGAGAGAGAGAGGGTGAGAGAAAGAGATAGAGAGAGAGAGAGGGAAGTCAGGCAGACTGGCAGCATGCTGGTTTAGAGTGGCTGAGTGGAGACATAAAGGAGAAAAACCAGACATTTTCTGATGAGTATGGCGTATTTAAGCCTGTGGGTTTGATGTGTATCTCGCCAGAGTCTGGTTCATATTCTAGTCATCCGTGTTCCGTCACGAGAAGACTCGCCTAACCGAATGAGGAAACCACTCTGTGCTGCGTTTTCTCGCTTCCTGTCTCGGTCCTAGTTGTCACATCTAGACGTAAAATACAGCAGCGGGGGGAAGACACGAAGAAAAGCATCAAGCAGGCGTTATGGTGGCCGGCGACCTCGTGCAGGAGCATCTGCGCGCGGATACCGGCGCACCTGACGACATCACGGTCGGCAGGAAGACTCCCGAGCTGGAGGGAGCCGCCGAGAGATGCGCGGAGCCGACATACGACGCAGTAAAGACGGGCGGGGCTGGGGAGACAGACACCGACAGCAGGGCGCTGGAGCAGGAGAAGGAAGTCCCGCCGGATGAGAGAGAGGCGATGCTGCCTAACGGTGGAGGAGGAGAGCCGGAGGAGAAGCAAGGGACAAAGCTCGAGACTAAACTGTACCCGCGCAGGTTCGCCGTGCTCTTCGTCTTTAGCATGTATTCTTTGGTGAACGCCTTCCAGTGGATCCAGTATAGCATCATAGCCAATGTGTTCACGCGGTACTACGGGGTGACTAACGACAAGGTGGACTGGCTCTCCATCGTCTACATGGTTGTCTACATTCCGCTTATCTTCCCGGCTACCTGGCTGCTGGACCGGAAGGGTCTGCGGCTCACGGCCCTGCTGGGCGCCGGCCTGAACTGCATCGGCGCCTGGCTGAAGTGCGCCAGCGTGAGCCCCGAGCTGTTCGGAGTCACCGTCACTGCGCAGGTCGTCTGCTCCGTGGCGCAGGTGTTCATCCTCGGCCTGCCTTCCCGCGTCGCCTCGGTGTGGTTCGGACCCGGGGAAGTTTCCACCGCGTGCGCCACGGCCGTGCTGGGGAACCAGGTCAGTGTGTGCGCGTGTAACAGAGCCTATTATTGATAGGCTATACTTTACAGTTTGTTGGTGAGTGGAATAGTCAATACAATAGAATATAAGATAATAGAGTTGGGGAAAGTAACAACGTAGGCTACATTTACTCAAGTAACCCATACTTTACTCACAGTTCTGAGGTTTTGTAGGCTACCCTACTCTAGAATATGTATATAACTTATACTACGTAGCCTGCGTTTAGGTTGACAGGTTAATTACTTGACAGCCAGCTTACTAATTAAAAATAGAAATAAAAAAATATGATGTTATTAAGATAGCAGTACACGGTGAAAAAGCCCGGTCTGGGGAGACAACACAGGGGTCACGAACGCCAATCAAACACTGTGGGCACAGGCTGTGCACCAAAATACAACAAACCAAGGTCGATACAGCCCATGCTACTTAATCAGCTCTGCTCACCACCCCCCCCCCCCCTCCCAATTCACAAGGTCCCGTGTTGGGTAAATTTCCCATTGGACATGAGTTAGGTTAGGGGAATTAGTTTTGCTTGGCTATAAAAGAGATTCTCAGAGAACTTCTGCTGTATATTGTACAAGCAAGAAGCAACCCTCAAATATTTAGTGATAATGCACCAGTTAATGTTTACTTACAGGACTAACATGACAGTCATTGAAAACAAAAAGGCATACATTAAAATATCGCTTTTGGAATTTGAAAACAATAAAAAAGAATCACACACAAATATGTTTTCAACAACCAAATAATTTAAATGTATAAGATGACAACACACTGTATAACATCTTAGTAAACAATATTTTCTCTCTCTCTCTCTCTCTCTCTCTCTCCCCCTCTTTCTATGTCTCTCATCCCTAGTTGGGAACCGCCATAGGCTTCCTGTTACCTCCAGTTCTGGTTCCCAACACGGCCGACGATGTTGAACTCACGGGTCACAACATCAGCATCATGTTCTACGGCACCGCCGCTGTCTCCACCTTCCTCTTCATCCTCGCTGTTATAGGTAAACACACACACACACACACACACACACACACACACACTGCCTTGCATACATATTAGGGATTTAACAATACACTCTACTAACCCAACCCCCATTTCAAAAGTGACACTGAAATTGAATCTTATCATAAATGGCAAAAAGTAAATATAAGATAATAAATTATTAGAAATGTTAAAACCCACATCAAAAAAATAATAACTATAAAAAGAAATGTTATTGTTAAGTTTTATTAAAAGTAGATTACGCCCTAGGCCGTTTAAAAATTGCATCGCTCTTCTTTTTCTTCTTCTTTTGAAACCGTTGTAATCCTTTACACATTTGAATTGATTCTTAACCGATTCACGATGCATCGTCACCTCCCTGGTCACCATCTGTTTAAGTTGCCGGGGATTTGTCGTACAGTTACCACAAAGTCATGTGACAGGACTAGAGGAATTGTGGGTGTGGGTGTCAGAGTGTGTGGGTGTGTGTGTCCTTCTCAGGACCAGATTACCTCACAAAGATGGAAGTATTCCAGAAATCCTCCACAGTGGACATTTTGCTGCTCCTTAAATCTGTAAATGACCAGTTAAGGATTTTGAGCAGGATTAGCACTTTGAGTTAAAGATTAAAAAAGGAATAGGATCAGGTTTAGGTTAAGGAAAGACCTGTAGTGAAGGGTTACACTTGTGTGTACAGTATGTAACACTGCACTTTGTTTTGGAGAAAAAGGGTGGAGTTTGTGTTGGAAAGGGTGAAACCACACTCTCGCTGTGAACTACAGCAGATATGCAAACATGCGATGTTGACTCTGGCTGTGGTTTTAACCGGCCATTCAAAAGCTGAAAAAGGTAGAGTCAGTGTTACCCTCATTGCTGAACTACACAGGGATAAAGTAAATGTGAGTATTATAAAAGTAGACAGGACGTCCATTGGATTAACCATTTAATTTGTGAGTCGGCCGGGTTGGAGCTGCTCTTTAAAGTGTAATGGTTGTTTTTCCTGACTTGCCTAATTCTACGATGGCTGAGAAACTTTCTTGCTGACTTTTTTTAGGGTTTTTAAGTCAACCAAACTGTATGGGAGAAAGCTATATGAGACATGCAATAAAACAAAGTCAATTGACTTTTTTTGTTACATAAAAGCATGTCAATACACTCAACATGTCTGGCCCTTATTGTGATTGTCATTTCCAGTGTGGCCCTTAGTGAAAATGAGTTTGACGCCCCTCTACTAGAAGGTAGAAAGAAACAACCTATAGTATTGTATAGTTTGGACGGCTTGTTGTTTAAATCGGGCATAATAAAAAGCCCCCATGGCTCATTTAGAGGATCCCTGTTTTCATACATTGTGTTATTTACGGTCTTTGTATTTATGTATTTATGTCTCTGGTTGACAAATGAGAGGCTGAGGAAGCTAACCCAAGCTGTCTGTGTGTGTTCTGCAGTGATTAAGGACCGTCCTCTCCTCCCTCCCAGTCACTCGCAGGCTGTCCTCCCGAGCTCCCTTTCTGAAGATTACTCCTACAAACAGTCCATCTTCAACCTGATGAAGAATAAAGCATTCCTCCTCCTCCTCGTCAGCTACGGTAAGTGTGAAACAGCACCAGATCAGCGGGAACCTTCTGGTGTTTTTTTTATTGTTTAATTCACAATAAAAAAAAACACTTCACACTGGGATTTTTGTTGTACTTTGAATGTAAATAATGTACCAGAGTGTATTTAAAAAAAACAACATCATTTTAAAAGCCTTTTAAAAACCCGTACAAATCACACTAGCACTGAGAACTGAGGCTGTCTGCGTGGTAGGTTGAAAGGCCACCAGGCCTTAGATCGTTGTACTTGCGGGTAGGGCTGCAACTTACAACTATTTTCATTGTCGATTAATCTGTAGATTAATGAATCCATTAGCTGTTTGGTCTATAAAATGTCGAAACAAAGTGAACCAGAGGAAGTGGAACTACTAATGAAACACAGCTTTTGTGTCTGTTTGCTTGCAGGTATAATGACTGGCTCCTTCTACTCTGTCTCCACACTTCTCAACCAGATGATCATGTCCTACTACGAGGTAAAAACACACACACACACACACACACACACACACACACAAGCAGCTGGGAGTTAATGAAGGAATGAAAACCAACTCTTTAATCTCTGATTTGGCCTGACGCCTGTCTTCTTACCCCGGAGTTTTAAAGGACGGCACTCTTTACAACTTTGATGTTATTTCTATCTCTGACTAGGACATCATCTTTATGGCATTACAAAGCTCTTTAACTGCTTCACACAGCAGGAGAAGCTTTAGGAATGATTGTAGCCTGTGACTTGGTCGCAAGGGTTGGTTTGTCAGCTTGACAGCTATACGAGATGGACTAGAATGACATTTGGTGCAGATCTTCATCTTCTGCAGAAGGTAAACCTCGAGCCTCAGTTTTCCACTTTAACAACACCCCCGTTATTAACAGAAGACCTCAAAAGGAGATGACAGAATGCACGTGAAATTACTTTGCAACAACTTTATTCTGGTTTTCCCATTCATGTTTAAAATGTACAGGAAAACAGGTGGATGAAACCTGGAAAGACAGACAATGAGAGAGAGAGAGAGAGAGAGAAAGAGGCATTGGGAGAAAAAATAACAAAGACACTTCTGATGGCTTTGGTTAGACATGAGCTTATTGTCTGAGTTCATTAGCTGTGTTCACGCATGCCTGCTGCCCACCATAACACACTTTGTTGTGTGCGCACACACACACACACTCACACACACACACACACACAAGAAGCCAAACAATGGAGAGAAAGACTGATTCAGTCACTCTAAAACACTGCCTTCTCTCTATCTTTCTCTCTCTGACACACACACATACACACATACACACATACACACACACACACACA
>NC_048424.1:2224310-2235842 GCF_013103735.1 Etheostoma cragini | reverse complement strand
CACACACACACACACACACACACACACACACACACACACTAACTTACTGAAATGCTTATGCTCTCTCAGTTTATGTCTTAGCAACACACACTATATCCCTGTCACACACACACTTAGAGATGTTCACCCCTCCCTGAACTTATAAAACTCTCTTAGCTTACCTGTCAGATGACTTTACAGCTCTCTCCCACCAGAAACACTGTAAATCCCTGACTCCCCCGAGCTAACAACCCTCACACATACATATATACACACTTACAAACATATGACTAGCTTAAAGTCCACCTGTAAGTGCAACCTTTACGTCTCGGCTCAGATTTGATGAGTTTAAAGGAGCACAAAAGCATTTGTAAATGGCAGCTGTTTGCTCCCACTTAGGCTGTATTAACTCTCCTCTCCTCTCCTCTCCTCTCCTCTCCTCTCCTCTCCTCTCCTCTCCTCTCCTCTCCTCTCCTCTCCTCAGAACCAGGAGTTGAATGCTGGGAGAATTGGTCTGACTCTGGTCGTTGCTGGAATGGTTGGCTCCATCCTCTGCGGCCTGTGGCTGGACCACACAAAGACATACAAGTATTAAACGCATTCATACACATTCGCAACCTGTTCATTTTAGGCAGAGATGGGAAGTAACGAAGTACAAATACTTCGTTACTGTACTCAAGTAGATTTTTCTGATATTTTTACTTTACTTTACTATTTATTTTTGTGGCGACTTTTTACTTCTACTCCTTACATTTTAACCCCAATATCGGTACTTTCTACTCCTTACATTTTACAATATTGGCTCGTTACTTTCGTTTTGTACAAGAGGTTACGTCGGAAAATAGCGCAGACACGCGCCTCGTGTGCGCGCGCAACACGGAAAAAAAAGTGAGAGAAATGAAAAAGAGACGAGCTGTCCGGACGATAATCAGCTGAGATTGTGTGTGAGAGTCTTTGAGAAATGTAAGTCGTATAACTCATGTTGTCAGTTCACTTAAGCCTGTTACTGGTCTATAGTTCTTCACATTTAAAGTAAGTTAGCTAGTGGTTCTGGTGTGTTCTTCACCTGTTAGCTAGGTTGCACGTTGGTCTTAATGAAGCATCAACACTTTCACCAGCTTTATTCGCATGAGTTTTTTTTTTGGGGCCAAACTTCAGATTCTGTAATTCAATTGACAAGTGGATGGCAACTTAGCGAGACAGAAGTTGTCTCCGTCTGTTTTAACAGACACACCTGGAGCCAAGTTGGACACCAGAATCAGCTTTAATCCAGTCCTAATCTAGTTCTCAACTTTCACATCATTTCACTGGAGTTATCCTTATGATTGTTTACGTCATCAATACCATATTCAGTCTAAATGGATGGGAATACATCTATTGTATTTGACGCACGACTAAGACAACTGAACATATTTAGCATTTTGCATTAATTCACAGCAAATCAGTGCGACTTGATGGCACTAACGTTAGCACATAGTATGGAGGGTGTTAACGTTAGCACATAGTAGTATGGAGGGTGCTAACGTTAGCACATAGTAGTATGGAGGGTGTTAACGTTAGCACATAGTAGTATGGAGGGTGTTAACGTTAGCACATAGTAGTATGGAGGGTGTTAACGTTAGCACATAGTAGTATGGAGGGTGTTAACGTTAGCACATAGTAGTATGGAGGGTGTTAACGTTAGCACATAGTAGTATGGAGGGCGACATGATTGATAATGGAGAAAACAGCAAGACATTCCCATCATTCTCAACCTTCTCTGAGAGAGATGTTTGAGACAGAAGGCATCAAGAAGGACTCCTGGCCAATGTGCTGGGGAACTTCTTCATTAATGTCTGTTTAGTCATTCATATTTTAATCCTTTATTTTATTTCCAGAAGCCATATTTGATTCATTTACATGTTTGGGGGAAAGATTAAAAATAAAAACTGGATCTGTGACTTCTCACAGAATCACAACTGAATTCATATCTTGCTAATAAGTCAGAATCTTATTGACCTAGAGTTCCAGTTTCTGTCATTATAATCATATATGTTATGTTTTAGGCCTATTGGCAGACATCCATTTAAAATGTAGCCTTTGCCATATAAAGACGTGTCCTCCATGTCCACTGAAGTTTCTCAGCGTCTCTCTAGTAACATTTGAGTGCTCCAGGTAGATTTGCATAAAAAATTTACAAGGCTACTTTTACTTTTATACTTTAAGTAAATTTCCAAGACTGTACTTTGTTACTTTTACTTGAGTAAAGAAGTTTAATCAGTACTTCCACTTTTACCGGAGTATTTTTTAACACAAGTATCTGTACTTCTACTTAAGTACGGAAAGTGAGTACTTTTGCCATCTCTGATTTTAGGACCTTTTATCATACAAACATACATCGATTGTAATTTAATATAGCTCATACATTGAAAACAGACTTATTGACTCTAAAAACAAACCAGGCTTAACGTGAAAGACACTCAAGAGACATTTGTTTATCAGTAGAGCACACACTACATTTTAAAATGTAACTGTCATTCTGTGTTTAGTGCTGCCTTCTATATTTAAATACATTTGTTCAATAAAAGAAAGTTTGCAATGATTTTCTTTCATTTGTTTTAAATTCAACAAGCTATTCTGAAAGCAGCAGAACTGAGTTCACAGTGATGTCTGTTTATCTGTCATAAGCAATATTGTCATTGCAATATTCAATAACATTATTTATATATTTAGAGTTTTCCTCATATCTTACAGCACTAGAAGTAACACGTTATTTTTTGATTGCTGACTAATCTTCTGTCACAGACAGTAGTGAGATAACCGAGTCCTCTGTTTGTGCTCTGCAGGATGACGACCCTGATCGTGTACGGCCTGTCGTTTCTGGGCATGGTGGTCTTCACCTTCACTCTGGACCTCAACAACATCTACCTGGTCTTTGTCACTGCTGGAGCCCTGGGGTACGGTGGCCACACGCTTATTTACGTGCTGCACCGCGTTTTCGGCACCCTATAGATTTATATTCTGTTTACAGTACTGTTCAGAAGTTGGGACACACTTTTCTTTTTTTTAAATCTCTAATGCACCTTCAGTTGTGGCACTCACAATTTCATGATATGGGTCACTGTGCAGGGGCAATACATGTTTATCTTATTGTATCCATCTTATCTTATCTTCTTAATATTGTGCACATGACAATGAAGACCTTAAATCAAATGAGTCTGACGTCTGCGTTTCAGGTTCTTCATGACGGGTTATCTGCCTCTGGGCTTTGAGTTCGGAGTGGAGATCACCTACCCGGAGTCTGAGGGAACGTCGTCGGGACTCCTCAATGCTTTTGCTCAGGTATTTCATAGTTCCTCAAAAGTGACCAAAAGGTGCTTCAGGACTTCCTGTTACACTCATTATTATACGTCTGCGTGTTTGTATGTGCCCACAGCTATTTGGGATCATTTTCACGCTGATTCAGGGCAAACTGACCACATACCACGGCCCACTGATTGGAAATATCTTCCTCTGTGCCTGGATCTTCTTGGGAATACTGCTCACTGGTAGGGTGTGTGTGTGTGTGTGGGGGGGGGGTTCATCGGTGCACGTCAAATTAAATATTAGAAATGTAATGTTTCCTTGTTTTTTTGTTTCAGCCTTAATTAAGTCAGAACTGAAAAGACACAATGTCAACATGGGAGCAGACAGCAACCAGCTGCAAGCAGTAAGTACACAAAACACACAAACACACACACACACACACACACACACAGGCAGAAAGATGTTGTCACATTAGTTTTCCCACCTTTGCACACTTCTCATTGTCAGACAAACAAAAAAGACAAACTTTTAACGGCAAATTTTAATGAAAGAAAACCGATAGAACACTGTAGAACATTTAATCGTGTAAGTAGTTAAGTCCGAGCTGTTATTTACACACTGATGTTCTCTGTTTGTCGACGTTCTGGGTGATGGATTTCTTTCAGCTTTTTGAAAAATCATTGAATTTACCCCTAAAATCTTTAGTCATTTTCACACACTTTGCTCTACCATTTTCTATTTCTTTCTATCTCTCATCCCTTCTTTCCCCCCTGTGGAGTGCCCTTTACAGAGGACGGCTATTCATCTTTGTTCAGTAATTCTTTCTCCTTCTGGCGTCCCGTGGAGCGACCTTAAGTCATTGACCCTTTGGGTACTCTTGTCTGAACAGACCCTCATGTCAGTTTGGACATTACATCTCCTTTTTCCTTCTGCAATATTAAAGCGATTGTATGAAATATCCAATTCATCTCAGAATCTGTCTTGCCATCAAAGGAGAGATTTTTTAATGATTGGATTGTAAACCCGTCATCGACTTCACACCGTCCCATGCAGGGCGTGAATTGCCACTACTTAATAAGAATACCACTTTGTCCTTATAGTTAAGTTTAGCTAATTTGAGCTCCATCTTAACTTACTTCTGCAGATGCTTTATCCCGTTATATTGCCCATATATAATGCTGTGTTTTTTAAACGTTCTCCTTGCACTGCTGTAGGTTTTACATGACTATATTGTCCGTATTTTATGCTGGTCTCTAGACTTTATCCTTGCACTATTGGACTTATTTGCACTACCACCATGAACACCATCATCCTCATCCTATTTCATTCATCAGCGCCCTGTTAACTTCATTAAAGTTAACACTTCACCATTGTAAAGGCTGTCTCATTCATCGATGGCTGTTTTAAACTCCAACAATTAGGTGAGGATTTATTTTGCTGGTCGCTATCTCAATGTCTGTCTGTCTCTCTTTCTGTATCCTAGGTTCCTACTGAGTGTCCCGAGGACTGCCCTTCAGAAAAGAAAACTAACGGAGTCAAGATAGAACCGTCGATCAGCTTCTCCCGTGAAACTACGCTGTGACCGGCCAAGTCCCCGGGGGATCACAGCACAACTAACTCCCTGCTGTCCTGGGAAACCTGTCGGCAGCACACTCACAAACGCAAAGTACCTCGCCGTGCACTTTGATTAGTTTTTTATTGCAGAGCTCCTCAACATTTTTGAAAGGGAAGCTCTGGATTTGATGCTTAGTCTAATCAAGCACAGCCACAGTATAGAGTGGATTCATGCCAGGTACGTGACCAACAGGGCCCAGAGGGTCAGCACTCACACCCCCCACAAGCTGCTCTCAAACACTTGCACTTGATAACCTCCAATTTTTAGTCTTGCATTGCCAGAGGCTAGTCTGGCCACACAGCATTCCGGATGGGAGAAAAACATGCTCTGTTTTATTGGCATTTCTGTAAACCAATCACAATCAGGGGGCCCAATGACGCTGTCTCTGCAAAATAGCCTCTGGAAGGAACTTTCTTTGGTGAAATGTGTGTACGTTTAAAAGTTGATTTAGTCATGCAACAGAAAACTCTGATTGGACAGATAGTCTAGCTAGCTGTCTGGATTTACCCTGCAGAGATCTGAGGACCAGGTAACCATAGTCCTCATGAATCCACCGGAGGTTAGAATGCCAACACAAAGGAATAAGGACGGTGACGGACATCCCGCGGAATTTTGCGGCAGCACCTGAACAATCCCGGATATGAAACCCGTATGTAATGTGACGCAGAAGAAGCTCCACTGCACTTTATAACCGCTGCACTTGTTGTTGGCGCTCCTAGTTTGGTTACTGGTTGTGAACCTGGTTTCAAAATGAAAACCAGCTTCCAATTCCTACATCACCATCACAAAGCTGGCTGTAGTTGAAACAAAATAACTCCAGATGAAGATGAGTTTTTCTTTCCATTGGAAAGATGGAGGTGTCTGCGAGGAGGAGCCGGAGAGCCATTCTGATTGGTTTTGATCCGTGCCCACTGCCCGCGGCCGACGTCTCCTGAGTTTACTTGAATTCTCCTTTCATGGACTGAAGTTGTTAGACTCACTGTAAATGTTAACATTGCTTCTTTTCGACTGAAGAGGAACCACCTGAAATCCGGTTCCAAGCTGCTTCACACACTTTCCACAACCCGAGCCGGACTCCATTCAGCCCGCACTGTGACTGAGACAGGGGTAGTAATGTTTTCTGCAAAGATGCATGGACGCCAAGGAGCGGCTGCATCTAGTTATTGCGTGCTGTGTTCTAGTTGGCAGACTTTGTCAAAAATGTCATGGCAGAAAATCCTTTGATGTTTACACAGTTAGGGAAAACCTCACAGGTTTTTATTTGCAGCTTTTCTTTTTTGATGGAGGTTTACATATGAATATTGCTTTTTGTTTGATTATTGGATCCATAAATAGCTAGAGTGAAATACTTGACTGGAAACGTGCGACTGACTGTGCCCGGTAAGAAAGGAAAAAGCTTTAGAAACATTTAGAGGATTTGGCTTCAGATTCCAGGGGTCCATCCCTGAGCTTTTACCTTCTTTTCCTTCCCTGACTGGAGGGAAGGGGAAGGAAAGTAACGGCCATTTAAAACGTAAAAAGAGACATAACTGACACCAAGAATCAAAACACTATACCTTTAATAGGGATATAACGGTATCAAATTGTAACCTCACGGTTTTCCGTATTATCGCAATATTTTTAAAAGTGTGTTCAGCGCCTTCAGCAGCAACTGTTTTCCTGCACGTTCTGCAGACAGGAGAACGATCTTCAATCAGCTGTCCCTCGGCATTCTTATAATAACCAGAATATGCCCGGGCTTCAGTCTCAGTCCTCTAAGAGGGCTGATTAATGTCCTGAGGCGACCTGCCACGCTATCAGAAATAGAGCAGACGCACAATGGCTGAGAGGAATAACTAACTGCTGTCGTAAAACAGAATATGTACTCCATAGACCACGTGGCTTGCGTGTAAAGTGGTTTCCCTGACAACAACACAACCGGGCTGCGGCGCTTTTCCTCCACAGACCACGGCGGACCAAAACCTCAACGTGAACATGATCAGCGCACAAAGAAGAAAACACACGCACAACTTCACTGCATGATTTTGTAATGTTGACCCCTGCCGGTCATCACCCTCTGTACGTGGGGGGGGGGGGGGGGGGGGGGGGGGGGGGGGGGGGGGGGGGGGGGGGGGGGGGGGGGGGTAGACGCGTTTCTACTGTAGAAACGAAGCAAGCAGAGTGGACAAGAGAAGCACACAAGAGCTCGCTAATTAGTTTTTTAAGATCTGTCTGTTGGTTTTATTTACGTCGTGAAAAATAATCCTTTTTTTGTAGCTTTCTTTAGCCATTGAATCAAAAGTATAGGTATTTTTTTTACATATAGGTACTATGTTTGAATTCTTATTTAGAAAATCGTCTCTATTGTAATTAAGTGAATTGCAGTCAGCGTCCTGTCCTCCAGCATTCATCAGGTCACAGCTCGAACCCCAATATCACAATATATATTTATAGTTTTCAATTTGATTGAAGGATAAGTCCCTTGAGATGTAGCATCTCATTTTTGAAATACATAGTTATAAAACACATACAAAGAGAACAGCGTTACGTAACAAACACACACCGATACAGACAGCTGCCTCCCTACTTGTTAAACAAAATAGAAATTAGAAACAATAATAACCTGGATAATAACTCCATAGAATAATGTATTAACTATGTAATACATGCTCTGCAGTGATGTTAGTTAACTGACCCAATCTGGGTTAGGTTTGAGCCCCAAAACTAACACGTCACATTCCTGTTCAACCAGACAGGCTTCACTAGATAAAACCTATTTAGTTTTTGTGTGGGACTCGGTGCCAGGAGATGGTTCTCCGACTCCATTATTATCGTTAGTGTTGCACACTGTTGGCGCTGTAGGGGAGCCCGTACTTTACATCCTGTAGATTCCCCCGTCAAAACCATCCAGTCTTTTTCACAGAAATTGCCCCCGGCAACCCGCACAGTCGGGGAAGGTCTCGGCTTTAATTGAGGTTAGAGTCCCTTCTCACATTGGCCAGACGAAGCCAACCAAGATATGTGAATTGCTTCACATATCTTCACGGTACCTTTTATTGTGAATGACTGTTGCCAACTTTTCCGTAATAGATGCAAAATGTATTTCTTATAGTATAGTGTTATATAGTGTAGTTTAATTGTGTTTAGTTGTAATTTTAATGAATTAAACAGTTTGCTTGACATTTATCTGACAGAAGTTAAGAAGGCTTAAAGTAAAACTTACCTAGATCTGTCTTTTTTAAATATGAGTTTTAGTTGATTTTTAACCTTAGAAAAACAGACTTGGACTTTAAACTAGACTTTAATATTTAGGGCTCCTTATATTGGCTTTCATTTTTCAAAGAGCAGCAGCAGCAGTTCAACCCCCTCTCTAAGGAGACACTATCATCTTCAGCCCAACATGATTGATGTCAGCTTACGTTTTTTTCTTCTTCTGCTGCTTGAAACTGGAAACTGGCATCAAACAACTTCATCTGTTGCCGTCGGCGACATTTTTGAGATCACTCTGGTTCAGCAATGTTATGTTAGTGACTGTCAAGACTGAAGCAACATTTTAAAATGATCATCCTCGAAGAAACAGCAATGGCGTGTTATTTAAAGGAAATGATTACAAAGTTATCACAGCTCAATGTGTGGCTCCCCTTAGCCTGGAAATCCAGACCCAAATCCAAAAGATTAAGGGGTCTGGCATTGAGTAATGGAAGTCGCCCATCTTTAGGGGCGGGACCAAGCGTGCATTTGAAAATCTCAGTGCACGCAATTGGATTACACTACAACCAATCACAACAGCACACGGGGTGACGTATCCAGAGCCCCGTACGCTTAGCTAGCAGCGGTCTTCGTCTGTTCAGCTGGCCTCTGGCCCCGCCTACATCTGATACAGCGATGTGATTGGAGCAGCCCGGCTACAAGGTCATAATTAATGAGCAGCATTACTCGATGCCGGAGTGACTCGCTGAGCAAATTCAGATTGTTATCTCGCGAGAACTCTGGGTTTCCAGGGTTAGTCTCACCCGGCCAGTCTGAGAATATGAATCCGTGTTGACTTTTCTTTCAAAACCTTTAACACGGTCGCAGGTTTCTCCCAACCACTGTTTAGTCTCTTTCACTTGTTATTGGCTGGAAATAAATATTTGTTTCTATTGTTTTTTACGTGTTAAACTGCAGTGTTTGACGCATTCTTCTATTTTCTGGTTCGTAGCCAATGAAATGCTCACATTTCTTTCTTTTTTTCAAATTTTTTATAAGAGAAAATCTTTAACAGAGCCCTTGACTTACGGTCCTATTATTTATTTATCCTGTCAAGGGAAGCTACTTAATAATAAATTATGAATGGCTTAAAACCAACTGAGAAGGGTCCACTTTAAAATAAGAAGCTATATCAGGCGTTGATAGACACTTGTAAGAACATGAATTATTGATTTCTTGACAATAAGAAAAATAAGAGTATATCAACAGCCTTATCCTTTAATCCTTGATGTATACTGACCACAATACATTTGTGCGTGATTTAGTGATTGTTGCACTAAATGTATCCTGTTATTTAAAAATATTTCATATTATTTATCGGTGAAGCTGCTGTTGGATTTTGAGTCATTTTGTAAGCGATCCATCCACTGGGGGATGTGGAAGAATCTGGTCTGCTGTCATAAATCCTGTAATAAATCCCATCATGTTCAGATGGCATTACTCTGTTGAAATCCAAACACACTGAGTCAAATCACAACAATAAAAGCATTTTACTCCAACGCCTTAGAGAAGTAGTTTTCTCTCTCACACACACACACACACACACACACAGTCACACAGTCAGACTACGCTCAACAACAACCGTCACTCCCTTTATCCAGTCACTAGAAATATCACGGGACACCATTTGTGTCTGATTGTGGAGACAGTTGGAGGTGTACGTGCTCCTCCATGAGTCAAGACACATTTCAACAACTTCCTCTCATAAAACCATCTTTAAATCTTTTCCTTATTGTTAAGAAAAATACGCTGTTTTGTGCAGCTAAAGCAAGCATGTTCTTTAAACTTTGACATTTTGGAGATACAAGCTTTTCACCTGAGTGTTATGTGTGTAAATGCAGCATATGTGTTTACCGATATGAAATGACCCCAGATTTCTCAGCTCTTACCTGAAATAATAAAAAACGTGGTAGAATATGCCCAAGTATCATAACTGACTAAAGTTCATCACACGGGTGCTGGGTTAGCTCACCTGGTAGAGTGGGCGCCCATATATACAGTATGTATATGTATATATATATATATATAGATAGAGGTTTACTCCTAGACGCAGTGCATGTCGGTTCGACTCCGACCTGCGGCACCTTGCTGCTTGTCTTCCCCCTCTCTCTCTTCAGCTGTCATGTACAAATAAAGGCCTAAAATTCCCAAAAATATTCATAATCCCATTTAAAGCTTTAGTGCGTAACTTTTTGATATTAATAAACGTCCGTTACATTGACCCATTTCCAAATGAGTTGCTACAGAGATAATTAAGTCTATCAGCGCCACACAGCTCTCTCTGTGTTTCTCATAGGGTCGCACAATATTGACAAAATGTCATGTTGCAATATTGATTATGAACATTGCAAAAAAAATTCGAGAGAAAAAGTTATCACACTGATTAAAAAAAAAGCATTTTAAGAGAAAAAAATATATATTTCAGTGAAAAACTGTTAATACCAATTGCAAAAAATAATATTCAAGACTAAAAAAAGTTTAAATATCAATTTGAAATTTTAAAAATTATTTCTGAGAAAATAAATCTCTCTCAAAATACTTAATACATAACACTATTTTCACATCGAAAGAAAAATCCTGAAACGAGAACAAAAAATTTAATCAAGAGCAAAAGCGAGAAAAACAGCGTTGTGAGAGAAACACTTTTTTTCACACTGATAGCAATATATATACATTAAAAAATATATGTAGGTATTTTGACAGAAATTGTTTTAAAAAATTTCAAATTTATATTTAAACTTGTTTTACTGTCAAACAGTGTTGTTGTCAATTCTATGAATTCCTCATGGGGGCGTCAGACACTAAACTACACACTAAACTACACACTACAGCTACAGCTACAAAGATTTTTTTTTTAATTTTTTAAAAACATTTCAAATTTTCTTTTTTTTTTGTCTCAAATATAATTTTTTGCTGTTGGTATGAAAACATTTTCTCTCAAACATTTTTTTTCTCCCATAAAAGGCTTTTCTGGTATCAGTGTGATAACCTTTTCTCTCAAACATTTTTTTTCTCTCAGATCATTTATTTTCTCGCATTTAATAAAGAAAGAAATCTAGTTCCATTTCCAGTATGTGCACGTCTAGATGCGTTTGTTAAAAGCGAGCGGCAGCATTTTGCACAAGTTGAAGAAGAGATGGACATCTGATTCAGACCAACATACAGAGCATTACAGTAATCCAAAATAACTTATACTACAAAACCTTGAACTAAATAATGTAAAGTATATATTATTATTAATACATTATTATTAAAATCATGATTGGCCTTTTCTAGGTCGTGCCTGTGTTGCTGGTTCAAGTCCCAGTTTGGACCAAAGTACAGAGTGTGGACTGGTAGCTGGAGAGATGCAAGATCACCTCCTGGGCACTGCCAAAGTGCACTTGAGCAAGGTACTGAACCCCCCTCAACCACTCAGGGTGCTG
>NC_048424.1:2208114-2224276 GCF_013103735.1 Etheostoma cragini | reverse complement strand
CCCCCCCCCCCCCCCACACACACACACACACACACAAACACTAACATTGACAACAAAAAGTATTAAATTAAAACAAATTAAATTTGTATAGTATATAGTTTTGTGCAGCTTAAGCGTTCTTTAAATTCTTACATCTCGGAGATGCAACTTTTAAACAGTGTCAATGTGATTAAAATCTTCTACATGTGGCTTTAATAGAATGAAATGAGCCCACGTTACTGAGATCTTACCTGATATCACAACAGATGTGGTAGAGTAAGCACAATAATTACTGTAACTGACTACAGTTCATCCCATTTAAAGAAGAACAGTGTTGTAACTGATGTGCCAAGACACAGGGGAGTGCGTAACGATTGACCAAAGACACAACGTCTGCCGTGTGGCGTGTTTCTTAAAGGATGTACACACCTACGTTGTGACACCTGTGATCTCCTCTGTATTGTTTGGTTCATTTAGAGAAGCTGTGGTAAGTGATGTCAATTTAAAGGAGGTTTTTACCCAGAAACCGAGAAAAAGAGGACGTTTCATCATCATCCGCGCTGCCGGACACAGACCGTCTCACAGATCATCAGCTGTTAGCAGAGAGCACACGGAGAATGGCTCCACTGGAACTAATCCTCATCTTCCTGCTTCAGTTTGAAGGTAATTTCTATGATTTGATTTCTTTATTTATGTGTTTATACTTATTAACCTTATTATCAGTATAGCCTGAAAAAAATTAACCAACCCAGGTAAAAAAAATATCTTTGGGGCTTTTCTATCTCTAAATGTTAAGTTACTGACAGAGATCATCTATTTAACAAAACTAATAAGATAGTGTTTGACATAAGATAATGTATAATCGTATTGTGCTTTGCAGTGGACAGTGCAGCTGAAAAGATAGCCCAACAGCCATTTTCTTCTGCTTGCTAAAAACTACAATTCCCAGTTGCTTTAGGAAGTTTCTGTGCCTTTTCAAACAGGTGTTACCTGTTAATAAAGGGTTAAGTCTTCAGTAGGAAGCAGTGAGTTTGGGACCGAGAGACAGATTGACACCGTCTTTTCTGGGGACATTGAGTGATATTATCAGATATTATCAATGAATCAGCCCTCGGGATTCTATCACATTAATCTGACACAAATGCTTGGACATCTCTTTTCAAAGTTCATCACTTGATATTCTTTACTTTCTGGTTTTTCCTCACTTATTTACCCCTACAAAAAAACACCCTCTATAAAAACAGAAGCATTTCTAAAGTATAAATATCAAGTGTAGATATGTGTGGAATTTACATAATTAAGGAGTTGAACAATAAAGCTCCTTAATTATGTAAATACCGTATAAAACAGCTAGAATGTTCAAATGGAGCTACTTCCACCTACCGGCATCTCTTTCTGTTATTTATTTAAACCACACAGAAACCAAAATGTAAAACCATGTACTTATCATGGGATGGTGGCTTCCTGGAGTCACTGAGGTTGCCAGGCAACCACCAGTTTATTGTGGTTAACTGTGTGTTTTAGCAAATAAAGATCTTTGAACATAAAATATAGGACGGAAAAAATCATCACAACATTTACCGTATTCAGAAAATTGAATGAATAAATTGTCACTAACAACAAAAATGTTCTTTTCTTTCCATCAGGCATCAGAGGAAGAGAATACTTTCTCTATAAGACACCTGGACAAGATGTCGTTCTACCCTGTACCACTGAACCATCCTCTCCCAAAATGTGCTCCACCGTTACATGGCTTTATGTCAAAGATGGAGTTCAGGCAATCACTGAGGTCATGAATGGAGAAGTTAGACTGAGCTCATCCCGAGCTGCCAGGCTGAGTGTGACCACTGGCTGCTCTCTGGTCATTAACCTCATCACTGCTGAGGATGCTGGTCAATACACCTGTCAGCAGAGGGGGGACATTAACACTGATGAAGTTAAATATCTAAGTGTTCTGACAAGTGAGTATCACTCCATAAAAATCTTTATATTATCCAAAGGAAATTCAACGTTTGGGACATGCTTTATTTGGGAAAAAATGTGTGCCGAGCTCAGCCTCCGTCCAGCTGAACTCTTTTCTGAAAGGGTTTGATTCCATTTGGTTCAGTCCACCTTCACAGTTTTTTAACTCAATAAAACAGTTGTATATAGAGACTATGATTCACTAATTAACTGAGACATAAATGAACTTACATGTGTCATATCTTACAGAACTTGTATTCTTTTCTTTCCGTCAGGTAACACTGGAAAACATTCCCTTCTCAATAAGAGACCTGGAGAAGATGCCGTTCTGCCCTGTACCACTGAATCATCCTCACCCCAAACATGCTCCACCGTTACATGGATTTATAACAAAGAGAGAGTTCAGGCAATCACTGAGGTCATGAATGGAAAAGTTACAGAGAGCTCATCCCGAGCTGCCAGGCTGAGTGTGAACACTGACTGCTCTCTGGTCATTAACAACGTCACTGCTGAGGATGCTGGTCATTACACCTGTCGGGAGGGGAGGGACAGTAACACTGATGAAGTTACATATCTAAGTGTTCTGACAAGTGAGTAGCACTCCATAAAAATCTTTACATTTGTAAAAGGAAATTCTACTTTTGGGACATGTGTGCTGAGCTCAGCCTCCTTCCAGCTGAACTCTTTTCTGAAAGTGTTTGATTCCATTTGGTTCAGTCCACCTTCACACTGTTTTTAACTCTAGAAAACAGTTGTATATATTTACCAAAGAACCTATAATTCACGAATTAACTGAGACATAAATGAAAATGACTGTCTCCATGCAAATACTTGTATGTGTCATATTTTACAGAACTTGTGTTCTTTTCTTTCCATCAGGCATCAGAGGAAGAGGAAGACACTTTCTCTATAAGATACCTGGACAAGATGTCGTTCTACCCTGTACCACTGAATCATCCTCTCCCCCAACATGCTCCACCGTTATATGGCTTTATAACAAAGATGCAGCTCAGACAATTAGTGAGGTCATGAATGGAGAAGTTACAGAGAGCTCATCCCGAGCTGCCAGGCTGAGTGTGAACACTGGCTGCTCTCTGGTCATTAACAACGTCACTGCTGAGGATGCTGGTCAATACACCTGTCGGGAGGGGAGGGACATTAACACTGATGTAACTATATATCTAAGTGTTCTGACAAGTGAGTAGCATTCCCTTATAAATCTCAAAGGAAATTCTACTTTTGGACATGTGTGCTGAGCTCAGCCTCTTTCCAGCTGAACTCTTTTCTGAAAGGGTTTGATTCCACTTGGTACAGTCCACCTTCACATTATTTTTAACTCAGTAAAACAAAGAATAGAAACATTGAAAAGAAACTTGTCTGGATCTGGTAGTAAAGTCGCTGACAGTAAGATGAAGCATGTTTATGCTGAGTCAGCAGTTCTCAGGCTCAGGAGGGATATGTGAATGGGGACTGTAGTGTGTAAAGTGCTCTGAGTGTTTAAGACCAGAAAAGTGCAATATAAATAAATGCAATCCATTTATTATCACTCGTTTTCTCTCAGTCTCTCCGTCTCAACCAGACGCTGATCCAAACAGGGAGGATGACATCACATTAGAGTGCTCTCTGTTTAGTGGAAGCGACATTCCTTGTCGAGAGAACAGAATCCGCTGGGTGGATGAGAGCGGAGCTGAGCTGCTGGGTGAAGGTGATGGGTACAGGGTCCTCCCACAGACGACCTGTGTCTCCTTTCTGACTGTGAAGCGTCAGAGTGGCCGCTACAGGAAGTACACCTGCCAGTTTGTTGATGAGCAGAACAGTGTAAAGATAGAGGCTGACTACACACCTGACCTTACAGGTGAGGTAACACGTAATCAGACAGAAACATTTAACCCAGTAAGAGAATATGCAACCCACCAGATACAAAGCTGCAGAGTCAAAATGTTAAAAATGGGAACATTGTGGTTTTCATAGCCTTGGATTAAAGGTATAGTAAGTGATGATGTAAATTATACACTTTTTGTGTGTTGAACAGTTCCCGCAGGTGTGTCTCCTCTGAGCTTCTTCATGTGTATTGTGCGCGTTGCCGGACTGATCCTCATGATCGCCATCACCGTTCTTGTGATCAGAAACAAATGTGAGGAAAACATTCAGCTCATAATTTAATAGAAGAGTTAATATAAAATCAAACATTCTGAATCTTAATGCTACTTTTTTATTATTTTTTCCCAGGGAACACAAAACCGCTCGAGAATGACGACAATGTGAGTTAAAAAATGCATTTTTTGTTACCGCTGTGACTCAGAGGCTGCAGTCTCTCTGGTTCCTTCCACTGAAACAGGTTTTCAGGTTTTCACCTGTTTTTATTTCACAGGTGGATAATGGCGCCGACGTCCAGTATGAAAACGTGGAAGCTGGTCCAGCAGCTGCTCGAACGCAGTGATGGAAGACCATCAAGATCATCAGAAAGTCAAATCCCACCAGTTGTTGTACTCTTCTGATTAAAGCTTTTAGTTAAAATAACTGGTTTATATTTAGGATGCATAGGAACTGCAAATATTTCCAGCGGTGGAAGAAGTATCCAGATCATTACCTTAAGTAAAAGTACTAATACTACACTTTAAAAATACTGTAGTAAATGTCCTGCATTGAAAATCTTACTGAAGTAAAAGTATGTTAGTATTATCAGTAAAATGCACTTAAACTATTAAAAGTAAAAGTACTCAATGCAGAAAAATCCTCCTGTTTTAGAAACTGGAAATTATCCAAAAAGTTAAGACTTGTAGGACTATAACATGTTAGGAAGTTTAATTTATAACAAAACATCATATTTGATAAACTACATGTTTTTTTTGTTTGCAAAAATCTTAATTTGAAAAGTTACTAGTAACTAAAGCTGAATGTAGCGGAGTAAAAAGTACAATATTTCTCTCTGAAATGTAGCGGAGTAGAAGTGGACAGTGGCACAAAAAGAAAAGACTCAAGTAAAGTACAAGTACCACATATTCTTACTAAAGTACAGTACTTAAATTAATGTACTTACTTACGTTCCACCCATGCGTATATCTGTGAAAACAGCAAACAGATGTTGTGTAGCTTTAGATTTTTGTAAAGAAGTCTCTCATATTGACAGACGTACAGAGTCATTTCATAAACTTTACATTTCTGCAATTCATTTAAAGCCTCATGTAGTTAATAGTTTAGATTTTATTCCTCATTTACTGTATAAGTCAGCCCCAGCGCTCTCTTCAACTCTGTTTCCAGCAGCAGGCAGCAAACAGCAGCCAGGCAGTCTGCGAGTGACAGTTGGATGTAGCATATAGCAGCTAGCTGGAGCAATAAGCAGCTAGCTGAAGGATTTAGCAGCTAGCTGGAGCATTTAGCAGCTAGCTGGAGCATTTAGTAGCTAGCTGGAGCAATTAGCAGCTAGCTGGAGCAATTAGCAGTTAGCTGGAGCATTTAGCAGCTAGCTGGAGCATTTAGCAGCTAACTGGAGCAATTAGCAGCTTCTGACTGATATTTTCTCAGGAGTTGGTAGAGACCAAAAACTACGGAGCGCCCGCCGTGACATGGAGGGGGGGGGGAAATCAAGGATAAAAAATCACTTTTGCGAGCTCTTGACTTTGTTTTGTGAAATGTTGACTTTGACATGGAGAAAAAAAATTCCTAATTAATTAAATTAATTGAATTAAATTACATTGGCATTTTTTTCTTCTCCATGTCAAAGTCAAGATCTCGCAAAAGTGATTGTAAAGTAATTCTTTTTTATTTTCTTGATTTCTTCTTCTCCATGTTACCTCGGTGGTTCCGTAAAAAACAGAGCTAAAAGAAGAGTTTATGTTTATGTTGAACTTGTCTTCATCATGTGGACACAACTGGACTTAAATGGTCTATTGAATGTGTAATTCAGAAGGCAATGTTAGCTTTTTAAGACATATACTGCATATGTATGCTTTTATAATGTCAGATGTATTTTTCAGCTTATTGGTGTGTTTAATTTCTGCCTCAAAGAAACCAAATACATTGATTCATTGAGCTTTAAATTATTTAACGGGCTATATTTAGAAAAACGTCTGTGATTGCCTCCACACGGCTCTCACAGACCATACACCAACCGTCCAACACTAAACTAAAGATGGTATGAACCGTTAAACGGGCTCCTAAGGGAGGACGTACACACTGAGAAAAGAGAGGAGGAGTTGTTATTGTAATGCTGTTGTTGTAACTTCCTCTTTTGATCACCACTGAAATGACAGAATGGAAATGACATGTTAATAACATTTTCCATTACTCAGTACACTGAGGAATTGCTCAATAGATGATTTGATCAATAGAAATACAAGTTTAATTTCAGTGGACACACAGCTAGTGTCATATAAACCAGGATAGATTTAACATCTCGGGCTAATAGAAAACAAATAGATCCTTTAGATGATACCAAAATGCACAACCATCCTACCATAAAAAGAATTTCTCTGTAAGTTTGTGCAATTTCTCCTTAAAACGCACACAGAATTGATGCAATTTTAACTCTCTGGGGCTTACAACAGACTGGTTGGTGGGTGTGACTATTGCTCAAATCATTTCTTTCTAAATTAGCTCCAGTTGACCACAAAGAGGAAACAGGTTGCACACAGATCAGCAGCAGAGGAGACAAAACTCACACAATGTCTGGTCTGCGGACAGAGAATGGACGCCAAACATCTCCTGGAATTAATCCTTCTTTTTGTCCTCTACTTTCAAGGTAAACATCTGTTTTGTTATCTAAATGTTAATCATAATTTAACAGAAATGGGAGGAACAAGCCGCTATTTTTCTGCGTTAGAGGCCACTTTGATAAAAAATGTAAAATGTACGTGTGAGTAAAAAACAGGATTGAAATTATGAGTCATGAGTTTATTCTTTTAAATAGATTCTGAAATGTAAATTGGGTTCACTATCTACTCTCTGTCTGTTGTGGTTTCTTCTTTAAAATTCACCAATGCAATATGAATATTCATGTTTTTTACCCAAGTAATATGAATATTTATGTATTTATATTATGAATTGATGCAGTCAGTGCACAGATTAACAAAAGACACAAAGACAATAATCTCAATCTAGATCTCAACCTCTGCTTATTTTTGGAGATTTTCTTATAGTTTTAATAGCAGAAGTACAGTTGAATAAAACAGTTGTATATATTTCCCAAAAGAGACTATGATTCACTAATTAACTGAGACATAAATGAAAATAACTGTCTCCATGCAAATACTTGTATGTGTCATATCTTACAGAACTTGTGTTCTTTTCTTTCCATCAGGCATCAGAGGAAGAGGAAGACACTTTCTCTATAAGAGACCTGGACAAGATGTCGTTCTACCCTGTACCACTGAATCATCCTCTCCCCCAACATGCTCCACCGTTATATGGCTTTATGACAAAGATGGAGTTAAGTCAATCACTGAGGTCAGGAATGGAGAAGTTAGACTGAGCTCATCCCGAGCTGCCAGGCTGAGTGTGACCACTGACTGCTCTCTGGTCATTAACAACGTCACTGCTGAGGATGCTGGTCAATACACCTGTCGCCAGAGGGGGGACATTAACACTGATGAAGTTACATATCTAAGTGTTCTGACAAGTGAGTATCATTCCATAGAAATCTCTAAAGGAAATTCTACTTTTGGGACATTTGTGCCGATCTCAGCCTCCGTCCAGCTGAACTCTTTTCTGAAAGGGTTTGATTCCATTTGGTTCAGTCCACCTTCACATTATTTTTAACTCAGTAAAACAAAGAATAGAAACATTGAAAAGAAACTTGTCCGGATCTGGTAGTAAAGTCGCTGACAGTAAGATGAAGCACGTTTATGCTGAGTCAGCAGTTCTCAGGCTCAGGAGGGATATGTGAATGGGGACTGTAGTGTGTAAAGTGCTCTGAGTGTTTAAGACCAGAAAAGTGCAATATAAATAAATGCAATCCATTTACTATCACTCGTTTTCTCTCAGTCTCTCCGTCTCAACCAGACGCTGATCCAAACAGGGAGGATGACATCACATTAGAGTGCTCTCTGTTTAGTCGAAGCAACATTCCTTGTCGAGAGAACAGCATCCGCTGGGTGGATGAGAGCGGAGCTGAGCTGCTGGGTGAAGGTGATGGGTACAGGGTCCTCCCACAGACGACCTGTGTCTCCTTTCTGACTGTGAAGCGTCAGAGTGGCCGCTACAGGAAGTACACCTGCCAGTTTGTTGATGAGCAGAACAGTGTAAAGATAGAGACCGACTACCCACCTGACGGTAGGAGTCAATAAATAATATCTAAATATGACCCATAACTCTGATTATTTACATGAAAATCCTGTAAATTGGCTTTCATCAGGAAATGAGTCTGTGTGTATTAAGAAGAGACATCACATTTATCAAACGTGTGAATTGCACATTTTGTTATGAATTACGTTTCTTTGTCTTTTCTTTGTTAAACCTTCCACTGACCACAGATCCTCCTTCTAATCAGATCTACATCATCATTGGGGGGGTGGTCGGGGCGGTGGTAGTGCTGGTCGTCATCGCTGTGCTCATCATATACAGGAAGAGAGCCAACGTGGCAGAGGGTCAGTGAATCACTATGTCACAGACATAAGATATGATTTATGACATCTGAACAACAATGCGTCCTGGACTAAAGTTGCATAATGTGATCAGAGACCTGGATTGTGATGCGTGGTGACACTGAGCCCGGGAATGTCACACGGAAGAATCATTTTTCATTCATTTTTCTGTGGGTTGACCGTGTTTGAGTGTGCTTAAACCACGGCCCCTGTCATGTGGAATTAATTCAACCTGGCCTGGGACCTGGTTCACTGCTTTCATTGAATTTGATTTGATTTGAAGAAAAATGTGATAATAGAATGTTAAAAAAGTGACAGAAATGATGGAAAAAATAACAAAAAACTTAAAGAATTGACTAAAATATCAAATGAATTGGAAAAGACTGACAAAAAGGTAACAAAAGAAAACCAAAACATTTAAAATGTTGACTCCAAAAACAGTACTAAGTTTGTCTGATTGTTTATTGTATTCTTTTCCCATTGATTTATTGTGTAGAAACTTGCTAACCATTTGGCACCAACCTGCCAAAGGGACTAAAGATCTAGAATAGCTACCGGCTATATTCTTGTATAACCAGTCCCTCCAGAAAAGTGTGGTTATGCGATCACATATTTCAATGCATAATCAGCCAAAGTCTGCATATTTATGCGGGGGGGGGGGGGGGGGGGGGGGGGGGGGGGGCACATTTTTTCAAATACGCCGCACTTTTGCCGCATGAATTGTAGATTTCCACACAAAATAATGCGGGGTTTGCGTGATTTCCTAATCCTTGCAAAAGTCACAAATATCTTTGTAGAAAGATGAAAAATGTTGCGTTTACTTCACACAAGCAGCCATTTTCTCCTGTTGCATGGCAACATTATTGAGTGCCGTAATCATGTGACAAGACAAACAGTCTCTTTGTGTCAAACTGCAGTTATTGCAAGTTCCCACAATTTCATCGCAAAAACATCCCGCATGTTCCATCCCCTGTTTTAACGCAGAGTGCTGCATAATAAAGGATTATTGCCCGCAACAGTCACAAAAAACTCCTCATTTTTCTGGAAGGAATGTATATTTACATAAATCTTCTTTAATGTGCACTTTTCCTATTTTACAATCTCAAACCAGAGAAATGTTTAAGGTGTCCGAGGTGACCCAATGTCTATCGATGTCTCCCCGCCAATCAAAGTGTTTTCCATTTCCTCAGTATGATTACAATGATGTGTTTAATGTACGTAATTACTGTATTTGAAGAATAATCTTTGAAATTATTTTCTTTGTTCCAGATGCTCTGAAACCAACTCAACACCCTGTGAGTAAAAATGTATTTTTATATGACAAAATCACAGAAGAAAATAAGATTGGGCAACTTTGCAGACATTTTGATTTCTTGAATATACACTACCGGTCAAAAGTTTGGGCTCACTTACAAATTCCCATCCCACTCCATTATAGACAGAATACCAGCTGATCTGAGTGTGTGTGTGTGTGTGTGGGGGGGGGGGGGGGGGGGGGGGGGGGGGGGGGGACTGATCTTTATTGCGATATCTACATTGCCCATTATCAGCAACCATTCATCCAATGTGCCAAAGGCTCATTCTGTTCACTAATCTGATATCATTTTAAAAAACTAACTAGAAAAACATTGGAGAAACACCTTTACTTACAATGAGAAGTTCAGATTATTTCCACTAAACCCAATTAAATTGATGTAAAATCCAAAAATGACACATGGCAACAATGAATAACTGTGCTCACTGCTGCCACTGGAGGTCAAAATATATATTACAACAACAATATAATATTAGTATTAATAATAATAATAATAATAATAATATTATTATTAATAATAATATTGTTTACTTTATTAATCCCGCAAGAGGAAATTACAATGTTTTAACTCTGTTACTGCACACATTACACACAGGCCTGAACTACACACACACACTCAGTACCTCTACATGCACTAAATGGAAAGATGCCAGAGTGTGGGGGGGGTTGCCCATGGAAAGGCGCCCCAAGCAGTTGGGGGTTTGGTGCCTTGCTCAAGAGAACCTTGGCGGTCAAAAACTGATCTACGATTCTTTACAGAATTAAAAGTAGAATGGCTACAGGTACGAAGGAGTGTTTCTCTCTGTTTGTTCTGAGGTTTGGGAGTTTAAAGCGTGATCCAGATGGCAACATCTGAAATTCAGCCTGTAAGGGATGGGAACTATCTGACAGGATAGATTAGTTTCTCTAGGCCTTTCTGCTTAGAACCTGCAATGCAGCTGCTCACCTTAATTAACCTGGAGAGGGACTTTTTGTTTGTTTTACAGTAATGGATCGATAACAGCAGATGTGAAGGCAAAGCTAAGTATTTTTTTTTCCCTGTGTTGTTTGTACTCAGGACGAGCCAGAGAGCAATCTGACTTATGTCACCGTAAACCATGCTAATCAGCAGGCCTCTGCTGGCAAAAAGGTGAGTGACACATTCTATTCATTCAGCTATAAATGAACAGAATAGAGGTGTATAACTTTATTCTATTCATTCAGCTATGAATGAAAAGAATAGAGGTGTATCACTCTATTCTATTCATTCAGCTATGATTGATTTTCTACTTCTGTAAGGGCTTAAAGGAGCAGACTGTGAGATTTAGGGAGATCTGTTGGCAGAAATGGAATACAATATTCCATTGTTTTTCTTGGGTTTGTAGGTGCATGTATTTGGAGGGGATTTAGGGGTCCTCCCTCAAGAAAAAAAAAAATTTGACATAATTTTGGACCCCTGGTCTGCTTGAATGTTGGAAAAGCTCAAGCAGATGATAAATACACTCAAAAAGCTTGAAGGCAAAACTGGTTAAGTAGTCCACTGGAGAAACATTCATTCATTACATCTTATAACAGTTATTTAGTTAGTTTTGATCCTTACATTGATTTTACATTCACACGGTTTAGATCACAGGTGTCAAACAAACGGCCCGTGGACCAGAATCGGCCCACCAAAGGCTTCAATCAGGCCCACTGGATCACTTTGCAAAGTGTGAAAATTGAGAAGTAATTCATTTCAATTCCATATTCAACATCAAGCTGACAAGAAACTCGGTGGCAGATAAAGTTTCTTATCTTTCTGGAGTGTTTACTGATGAAATCAGGGGTATGTGGCCCAGGAACTAAAAAGAGTTTGACACCCCAGGTGTAGGTGGTTTCTAAAACTGGTTGGGTGCTGAGCCTAGGCTAAGGGAAACCCTTCTATTTATTATGTTTTTATTAGTGAATAAGCTGAGAATGAGCGCTTTATATCTGCATAGGGATCAGGTCCTCTTTCCCTGAAGCCCGCCATAGTGCACCGCCATAGCTTCCAGCAACCCCCCCCCCCCCCCCCCCCCCCCCCCCCCCCCCCCAATATTATACTTTCCTTTACATAAACAAAGACATTTATTTGCAGAAAATTCCAAAGAAGGCAGGAAATTAAGTGTTTGATAAGTTCAAAATTTCAATTTTGCTTAATATTGGAGATCTCAACCCCCCTCCCAAAATTGAACCCAAAATTACGCCCTTGCAGTAATATAATACTACATCATAATTTTATGTAACTATTTTTTGCATCAATCAAAATCTTCCATCTGACATTTTGTGGAGTAGAAGTATAAATGAGCATAAAATGGAAATTGTAGTACCTCAAAATTGTATTTAAGTACTGTACTTGAATGAATGTATTTAATTCCATTCCACCACTGGCGTTTTTAAGCTACCCAGAGAAAAATCATAGATTCTTCTTCACAAAGGGAGAGGTAATCTGTTGGTTGCAATCTGCAACCTCCCCACTAGATGCCTCTAAATCCTGCACACTGCTCCTTAAATCTCATGTTAGCTTGCAGTGCAATTACGGATTGTATTTACTGTACTGATGACACTATACGGCCAAAAGTATGTCAACACATACACTACCGGTCCAAAGTTTGGGCTCACTTACAAATTTTCCATCCCACTCAATTATAGACAGAATACCAGCTGATCTGTGTGTGTGTGTGTGTGTGTGTGTGTGTGTGTGTGTGTGTGTGTGTGTGTGTGTGTGGGGGGTGATCTAATGCAATATCTACATGGCCCATTATCAGCAACAGCTCATCCACTGTTCCTAAGGCTCATTCTGTTTACTAATCTGATATCATTTTTAAAAAACTAACTGAGAAAACATTGGAGAGTCCTTTTGCAATTATGTAAACACATAATGTAATCTGCCCTGCTGCCCTGGTTAAAAACAATGCAGCTGATCTCAGCTGGTAGAGGCAATGAGTTGATGTTTGTGGTGAAAAGGGGGGTTCTAGGTCCTGTGGAAATGCATTTTCTATGGGACCCTCTCCGCATCCACAGCTATTACTTCTAGCATCTTTTTGGGCCCTCACATGGGGCCCTTGGTACTCAGAAAATAGAGAGCTCACCCTAAGGTTTTGTAAATAAAGATAATTTTGTAGATACTAGCGTGAATAATGTAACACCTCCGGTTTGTGTCATACAGGGCAAAAAGGAGGAGATGACGTATTCTACAGTCAAATCTCAGACGACAGAAGCATATGAGGATCCCAGCAATCTCTACAGCAATGTCAGAAACCTGAAATAAATCAGAGGAAATGCAACTTCTCACAATGACCTGTTCAGAAGAGGACAGCTGGATTTGTGCTTTGTTTTTGATCTAGTTTGTGTTGTGCTGGCTTTGCTGAGCCCCTGGTAAGGATGCCCCCTCGTCCAGCTGGTGATAGGCCTCGGGCAGTGACGGACTAGCATTTCTCATACTGGTGAGGGGGGTGTGGGGGTGCGCAACTCGCAGATAGAACTTTTGACGCACAAAAAGAACACACACTTTTGATAGCCCCAGTGATGGTGAATGTAAACTCCCATGCTATAAACTACTGCACCCAAACAAAGACATGTCAATGCACATCTCCAATGCAAAAAAAGTAATAAATCAGTCAGTTGGCAGCATTTTTACCATCAGCCAACAGCACTCTCTTGTGTTTCTCTCTCTATTACTCTGCCCCTCCCCCCTTGTGTCGCTGGATGCCTTGATTCCTTGATTCCTTTTTTATCAACAGTATAGCTTCCTACTTCCAAAGTAGCCACAGAAAATTATTATTGATGCTTAAAAGGGGGCCGAGAGAAATGATATGGTCCACCGATTACAATTAAGTGGCAGCATGGCTGTGACAATCATGCGGCTCTCTGATTGGCTGGCTGGCCCTAACGGCCCACAAGGGCCCGCGGCCCCTCTGGCATCCGCCCAAATTCCAGATTACCAGTCCGTCACTGGCCTCGGGGAAGACCCCCTAGGTGGAGATATTGTACAGTATTTCCACCCTGGCCTGGGAACGCCTCGGGGTCCCCTAGTCAGTGTTGGCTGATGTGGGTCGTAAAGAGAAGTTTGGGGTCCTCTGCTGGAGCTGCTGCTCCCGCGGCAACACCGGAGAAGCAGATAGATGGATTGATGTATGTATGGATGGATGGATGGATGGATGGATGGATGGATGGATGGATGGCTTTGCTTAGCATTAAGATAATTGTTGTATTATTCTGCACACTGTTGGTCCGACTTGGTTTTCTGTTACGTAGCTGGTTTAGGATTTTTAAAAACAAAGCTCATTAAACAGAATTGGCCGCTTGGTTGTTCCTGATCACAAATATAAGTTTATATTGCTATGGATTGCAACTTTGTTGTAACAAAACAGATGATTTTGACAAAGGGGAAAGGCTGCCGAGCTTTACAGTCCTTATTGTGTTTCAGTTTTTCTAATATTTACGATGTTCAGATGTTCACAAAAAATAATTTTAATTTACTTGTACTGTAACGTACTTTCTGCAACAAACATTTCAATTTGTGGACACAATGTGATTTATTATTGTATGGGGCATGAACTTACTGTTTTATGTCATTTTGGCAGTTTTATTTTATTATGTTGTTATGTTGTTTTATTTTCTTATTTTCTTATGTTGTACTTTTGTGTCATATTGCATTAGCACTGCTGTTTTAAATTGATGTTGTCTGCAGTGTTTAGCTTGTCAGTAAGGAATACTTTAAATAAAAGTCGGACTCACTTGACAGCATTTCTTCCTGCCTTGTCTTCAAGCCTGAACTCGTCTGAATCTTGCTCACACACAGCTGAACAAAGAGATCAACGCTGCATCTCTTGTGAAGGGTTATACCTGCGCTGTTGCATGTTTCAGCTCGTTAACAGACAATCCCAGTTTCTAAAATGAGTGTTTGGAGTCAATCACAGCTTCTAATCTAGTGTATGGAAATCGACTCACTGAGACTTTCATCTTTATTACGGTCCTCCTACAGTTAGCCAAAGTTATGTTACCATAGCATGACGTTGTCATACTCAGATTCTAGTCGGAATATGAGTGCGATAGTGCTCCGTGCTATAGAATTAAATTAAACACCCTAAATTCAATGGAAGTAATAATTCATTATACCTGTGAAGAACGGTATCCATATAACGTAGATCATTGTATCCATGTTAATTTGGTGGCATAAAACCAATATTTTTTATATGAAAAAACTTAAACAACTTGTCAAATTTGACCCGGGGTCAACCAAAAGGTTAACTCTGTTTTGTTCATGTAGCCTGTGGAGGCTAAGCCCAAGCTGTTAGCCCCTGAGGCGCTGTACAACGGGTTGTGTAATTGACGCACTTTTACCTTGTTTGATCAATAAAAGTCCAAGTCGTATTTGCAACAAAAAACATTGCTTTCATATTTATTTAACTCTTCATTGTATGGATGTAGATTTCCGTGCGAATGCAGGAGATAGGCAACCCCCCTAACATTTCCAAGAGGTAGATTTGTCCTCTCCAACAACATGAAAGACAACCCACTCTTCAATAAAGGGGGCTCAAAACATGTATATGTCATTCCTACCTGTAAATATACTGTTTCCCAACGATTTCAGACACAGTAAATGAAGTGTTTGACGCTCAAAATAATGTGCTGATGAAACAAAACCTACGCCCTTGCTTCACTTTATCTTCACTCGTTCTTCTTGTGGCTTGTGTGTGTGTGTGTGTGTGTGTGTGTGTGTGCGTGCGTGCGTGCTTGTGTGTGTGTGTGTGTGTGTGTGTGTCATGGTCAAAAACTGTCTGATTGACCGGGTAGCACCCAAAGAACCAAGGATTGGTTGCTATTTAGGCCAAGAGCACTATTTGGCTCTTACATAACCATATCCGTAGACTTGCATATTCAAGTTTTATAACACATTATGGTGATTTTCATCAATTTATAAGTAAAAAATATTCCATTTGTATCTCTGGGCTTCAGTGACTTACAGTAGGCCGATATCATAACATAAAGAAGACCAATGCAACATGACACTGCAGAAGTGGTGCAGTTTGTTCTCCACAAATGTTGTCAATCGGTGCATAATGAAAGGGATGGCCAGAGTCTAGCCCTAGTTTTTACACATGGAAACTTGACATTTATTTTCTTTGGTTTATTATTTGAGGATGAGGGACTGTCGAACAAGGGAAGTTTGGGGTCCCCTGCTGGAGCTGCTGCCCCCGTGAACCAACACCGGATAAGCTGACGAAGATGGATGGAAGGATGGATGGATGAAGAGATGGATGGATGCCTGTTGAATATTTCCATGGAATGAGTCTAAAAGAAACATGTCTGTCTCAGATGTTCT
>NC_048424.1:2202259-2205514 GCF_013103735.1 Etheostoma cragini | reverse complement strand
ATATATATATATATATATATATATATATATGTGTGTGTGTGTGTGTATGCAGAGTAGCTATAATCTCACGGTGTCTGGATAAACTAATTAAAAACTATAAACTATAAAAATTGGCGTGTTTGTTGTTCAGGACACTTTTCTGCTGATGATGCAGTAATTAGTGACGATTCCCTCCGACCAATCAGCAGTCTGGAGGTTTTCACTTCACCTTTTGGTACCACCTCACCCTGCTTGGAACCTTGACGGAGGTAGTAGTAAAAAAGTACCTGTTAGCAGGTACCAGGGACCTTTTTCGTAACGGAAAACCAAAACCGTCCAGTTGAGTAGGTACCATGCAATGGAAAAACGGCATTTCTCTCATTCTTTCGAAAATGGCAAGTTTAGAAAAAAATATGGATTGTGCAACAAGGCAGGCCTGTGTGGTTCTTTTGGTAAATTATTGTAAAGACTTACAAAGAATATGTTTACTGGATTTACTTTCTAACTGGGACTCAAATGTGCCACCAAACAAGTTCCATTCTTTAAAACATCCGTCTCTGCGTCCCGAAGTTAGCGCTGTCCAAGGCGATCGTTATTAGTTTAAAGAAGTGCAAACCACCCAGAGTGTTTTTCCTCTTGATATTAAACAATATTGTTCTATTTACTCATATTTACCTTAACTTAACAGCTTCGCAGTCACTGGAATGGTTATATGACTTTTTTTCGGGTTGAATGGTGGTCGTCTCAATCCCCCCTAGCGCCTGTGAGCGGGAAAAACCACCCTTGCAACTTTGGCCCGGCAAGTCGCCGGTGATATTCATAAGACTGTCAGAGAAAAGGTTAAAGTGGAAACAAAAACAAACAAAAAAACGTTAAAAAAAACAAGCACAGAAAAAGATCAACAAACATCAGAATAAGTGGTAAGAGTTTTTAATTAAAATTTTAACTCCGAAAACTGTGCCTGGTGAACGGGAAGACAACACAAGGGTTAATCAATTCTGTTGCACTACATGGAATATAACGCCGTTCTCTTGAACTGAGTTGAAGTTAGGGCTGCCCAATATTTTGTTTCGTTATCTACATCGCAGTGTGCGTTTGCTCTATAGTCACATGGCAAGACGTGTGATGTTTACGATACAACTTTTTTGCTGCTTGATTGAAAACTGAACTTTCTCCTTTCACTTTTTAAATAATTGTTAGAGGCCGACCCTTCCCCTTTTAAGACAGGTGGCTATGTGGCCAATGTGTGTATGTGACGTAACATTAGTACAACAGCATTTGTTATAGTAAGTGAGGATCTGCCGTGTGCAGAAAAGTACCGTAAGCATCAGCTGCTGCAGACACAGTGATGCACATCCTTTTCAATGGGTAGTGAAGCTACAGTAGTCAGTGTTTTATGTTCGTTGCAAAGATGAAATAAATCTCCATTTTTAATACTAAACGTCTCCCAGTCATTTTAAGCTTAGTGTTGCCAGAAAGTTGCTATACCAACCAGGCTAATGCTAATGTTGTTAGCCTAAAGAGTGACGGGGTCTGACCCAACTAATGTAACAGTTCGGAGCTGTGAAGCTGGAAATGTAACACTAATCCACAACAGAAGTCTGTGCCTGATATAATGCAATTTACACTCAGTTAAGTATTCTTGGATAAACAGAGCGAGTTGTTAGTCTGTGACATGCAGGCTCTGCATGTGCAGCGAACCACTATTACAATCCAAACATTTTGTGGAAGTAACATGCATACATTATTAATATAATTCACTTGTGCCTGGATTGATAGTATTACAAGAATACAATGGTGTCATGTTATTCAACCATTGTATTTAACGACCTTATTTCTATTGGTGGACGATGAACCCAAATGTATCCACATCAAAATTCGAAAGCTGTTATTGACATATTTTTCCTAACATTATAATTTTGATGATAAAATACTGTTGATAGGCCTACTTTGTTCTTTAAACCATTCTACCACGTGTGTTGTCACGTGACTTTGTCCGGACTAAGTCAGCCGCATGGAAAGCATCATGGAGGATAACTCCGACACTGAGTCCGAGTAAGCTGAGCAACTCATTGATTTATCGTTATTAATGCAGAATGTGCAATTAATCGTGATTTTTAGGTCAATATCATGCAAAAAAGACTGGTTCACATAAAAAAGTTCGATATTTTTGATCTATGTAGATGAATTACCGCAGTAGTCGAGAATGATTTATTATTTCCAAATAGAGCTATTTATGTCCTCTTGTAAAAATGTGTCGGTAGTATAGGTTATAGAGATATCACAAGAAAACAATAAATTGCTAAGTCAGTTTTTTCCAATATCGTGCAGCCCTAGTTAAAATCTAAAAAGCGAGCCAAGCTGCATTTTCAAGCCCTACTGCTCACATACAGGAAACGGCACACAGTTTATGGGGTGAAGGGCTGAGGGTGAAGCCCACACGTGGAGTCAGATCCAGTTCATCCTCTGAAACTCCAGGAGGAGGAGTGAAACGGAAGTGCTGCAGGAGGGTGGTGAAGAAGATGAAGAGCTCCATCCTGGCAAGACTCTCTCCGACACAAATCCTGCGACCTGTTAAAGAGAGAGAACGAAAGAAAATGTTCATCTCATCTGCGAGTGAATGAACAAGTGATGGTTAAATGACTTTCACTTGTTCATTTACTTACATATGTGAATTTAATAAATTCACCAACCTGCAGAAAAAGGCATGAAGGCGTCCCGCTTGACAAACTTCCCGTCTTTGTCCAGGAAGTGAGCAGGATAAAAGCTGTGTGGCCTCTCCCACTCACTCTCATCATGCAGGACAGATGTTAAGAGAGGATATACCGTTGTCCCCTGTGGACCATACCAAATTTGAAAAGTTTCCTACATGCTGAGAAAGGAATACTTCACCTAACACAGAAAGTAATGGTTCAACAAATGTCCCAAATGACACATCTGGTAAATGTTTTAGCCGTAAGCACTGGAGTTGGGGATGGGGACCCCCATACAGTTGTGTTGTTTTTTTTAGCGCTGTGAGCTAGTTTGGCTTGTTGAAAGTTTGCCGTCATGATGCTGTAGTCTACCTGAAGAATGGCAAAAGGCGGAGCGGTAACTTTTTTTCTACAGCAGCCACACTGGCTGGCCACAAGGCTGCCAGAAGATGTGTCTGCAGACATGTATTCCTGAGCACAGGCAGAGGCTGATGCTGACTCAAAATGGCATACAGTGGTGTGAAAAAGTGTTTGCCCCCTTCCTCATTTCCTGTTCCTTTGCATGTTTGTCACACTTAAGTGT
>NC_048424.1:2199770-2202159 GCF_013103735.1 Etheostoma cragini | reverse complement strand
ACACTTAAGTGTGACAAACATGCAAAGGAACAGGAAATGAGGAAGGGGGCAAACACTTTTTCACACCACTGTAGATCCACCTGGAAAACCATGAGTTTTGGACAATTTTATTGTCCATCAAAATGTTTTACTGTAAACATCGTCCACTGCTAATTTAGGGGACATGGCCCATCCCAAGTGCACCTCAGGGTCTGCCTGGTCTGAAGGAGACTTCAGACCAGGCAGACATGGTTTTAGCTGAGGTAGCTGCTGGTGAAGTGATAAAGAGGTGGTTAAATATTTATTGTGAAACTGTAATGCATTTGTGGTTGTTTAAACATTTCACTGAAAGTGATTGTATTTTTTGCTTAACAGCATTCTGTAAAATGTCGGTCCAAGGTGTTTTATAAAAGTTCATGTTAAATTAGTGTAAACTAGGTGTCTTATTCAGTCTTGCCTTCTTAATGAAGTGACCCTGGAAGGTGATGTCTTGGCTCGTTTTGTGAGGTACTGCTATCGGGAGGATGCTGGCCAGTCTCTGTGTCTCATGGATGACAGCGTCGGTAAAGGGCATGTTCTTCCGGTCCTCAACCTGCACCTGACGACTTCCTATGTTCCTGCTCAGCTCCTCCTGGACCTGGTCTAAGAGGGGAGACGTTTTTGTTTTCATGAAGACGATTAGCTCATTACTAAATGGTAAATTGATAGTATTTAAACTTTTGTTTCCTACTTTCAAATCTTGCTAGCTTGTCAACATTACCAACCCTGCCTTTAAGTTTCTTACCTTGTATTTTTGGATTCTTGGCCATAAACAGAAGTCCCCATCTCAAAATAGTTGCTTTTGTGTCAGTGCCAGCCCCGAAAAGATGAAGAACCGTGTTCATAAGGTTGCATTCGTGGAAGTAACTGTTGGTAATCCCAAATCTCTAAAGATAAAGATAAACTGGAGCAGTTACAGACAAATCTGATCCCAGACCTTTGAGGTAGTAGTGGCAGCCACCACAATACTTTATTTTAGAATGGTTTAACACAGGTTTTGCCTTTAACAAATATTGCGCCCCCCTGCAATTTTGATATCGCACTAGTTTAAATTGCAATTTCGATGAAATAGAGATTTAATGGTGCAGCCCTGATCTGATATCGCGATATTTCACCTCCTAAATGTTTTTCACTTCCTCATTATTAATGTGTCCACAGGCTTATCCCAAAAACAAATGCCCAATCTTCCTGCAGTAAAAAAAGCAATTTGTGGCCTGCAATCAGTGAATAAAGTGAAGCTCTACAGACTTCACTGTCAGTGAGTATTAAGTGACATTTCATTCCAATATTTTGAGGTGAGAGGTTAAGGGAACCCTTTTCCAAATGGCCATGCCAGTGTTTTACCTCGTTAAAATGTATTCTATTTTTTTTGAGCATTTTTAACCCCCTTCCCGACAGGCTAGCTTAATAGAGTTGGTACCAATGGAATTTTTAGGTCTTCCAGAAATTTGTAAGACAGAAATGGATCGATTCTGAATTGATATTGAATAGTTCAATAGACAATTAATTTTCTTTGATCCAGCACTATTCTTATAGCAAATTTAACACCAACACGAGTTGACCAAAGTCTTCAAGATAACTGAAATACCACAACATTGTAATGGCAAGAAACTGGTAGAGGTAATAATACTATTCCATGTTCAAATAGAGAAGTAACGGAACAGATAGAAAATACAGAATAAAACACAGAATTAAAAGTTAAGTGAGGTATGAATATCTTATTTGTTAATGGCAAGTCTAATAGGTGATGATAAGCTTTCCAACCTCCAGATTTTGCTCTCGGACCAGAAAGGCGTCCACAAAACCTCTGCACATCTCTGGATTGAGGGTCTCTTTCAAACGACTGAACAGCTTTAAGTTCTGTTTCTTGTTGGCAGCAAATATCTTCTCCATTTCCTTTTTCTCACTAAACCATTCACCGATCCATGGAAACATGTTATACAGCTGTTAACAAAAATATACATTCATCAGTATGTACAAAAAGTATTCAAGATACAAGTGAAGAATCCCATAATTTCTTTTGAAATTCATTTGTGTTAGAAAATCTGAAACTCACAATGCTTAAAAAAAGTCTAAGCTGAATGAACAGGAAAAGTCACCTGTACAGACGGGGAGCCCACAAGTTGAACGTTTCTGTTTGTTCGATCTACCAGGGATGTAAACTCTGGATCATCATATTCAAATCTGCTGCCATAAACAATGGAGCAGATAATATTAGAGACCGCATAGTTTACTGGTTGGGTCGTATCAAAAGCTTCACCTGTAACAAGGAAAACAGGAAAAAATCTAAATCACGAGTGTTGGAAATATGTCACGTGCCATTTTGTGATAATTGAACAAAGCCTCTCATCAAGTGGGTATTATAAATTAG
>NC_048424.1:2198633-2199670 GCF_013103735.1 Etheostoma cragini | reverse complement strand
ATTCTAACAATAAATGCTTTAAATAAACTGGTTTGTCTGTGTCATTAAGTTCTTGGGCGTATGTATATAATATAAACTCGGTTTTTTTCCGTTAAATTGTGACCTGGAATTATTCAGATGCTATCTGTTGTAATAACTCAGGTTTACATGTATCTTCACTATAACATATATTCAAACATTACTATATATTGTATACACAAGTATATTCAACATGAAGGGCGATCAGACACAGCTGCCGATGAAGGTGTTGCCTCCAGACTACAGACAAGGAGAAAGTTTTAGATTAGTCAGCCAACCTGTCCTGGTAAGATTACAGTTGTATCACAAGTATATTTAAGAATACAGTTAAAATGTAGTTTTCTTCATCATGAAGGTAACTGACCACTCTTGACCATTTAACACTGTTGAATCTCATCTTTAGAAACGCTCTTATCATTATGGTAATAGTAATGGTTGCAGTTTTCAATGTATTACGGTGTTACGTTTACGTAAGGTATTACGTTTCTTTTTATACCTGCGTGTATGTAAGTTGAGTTCCCTTGTATGAAGAGAGTGACGGATTAACAGAGTCGTTCATATATGTGGAATAAAAAACTCTCTGAAAAAAAACGCTCCGCTTATACTTCCACGTAAAGTTATGCCTGCGCAAGTCAGCCAACTTAACAAACACACTAACACTTACCTTTACTGTGTTAGCAGGTGTTTATCAATGGTGTTATGACTTTTCATGTTGATTGACGCTTGTGTGTCTACAGTACTATTTAATCTTTCTCACTTGCAGTTTACTGCACGTCATGCCTGCCTGTGGTAGCTCATTAGCTGTTGGCGTTTACCTTGCTGTAGTTGCTGATCATATTTAGCATTTCTTGACCTGAAAAATAAGCTAATGTTACATGTATGCAGTAAACTACAAGCTAATTTTTTACAGCTACTTTCTTTTTTAAAACATGTGTATCTTAGAGTTATAAAAACAGATAGCATCTGAATATAATTATTGTTTGAAGTTTCCTCTGTCAAGGTCACAATTTGATGGAAAA
>NC_048424.1:2194178-2198533 GCF_013103735.1 Etheostoma cragini | reverse complement strand
ACGTAATTATTAGAGCAATTTGTACAAGCTTTAAAGCGTTAAGCTTTACATTGATGTAAAACATTAACGGTGATAACATATGTACGGCACACACTAAAGATACTTACATTTAAATCATCATTTCACCGTCAGCGATGCTGCTCGAACTCCCGCTGAGGTCCGCTATTTTTTTTTTTAACGAGACGGCGAAGGCCCGCGCATAGGATTGTGGGTGATTTGGGACCGCGAAGGATACACATATGCATCCTTCTCTGTCTATGGGAAAGTTTCTGAATGAAGGACTTAGTCCTTGGAGGAATTCGGAGGATTCTTGACATTGGAACGGTCCTTCGACGGACGTTGATGATGTTGATGACGTGGCATCCTCGAAACTCAGGCTTTCAAGGATCCTTCCTTGACATTGGGAAACACCCACAGTATCACATGAAACTCCATCTTTTCAGGCTTCCAGTAATACGTAAGTGTCTTAACTACCAGCTTACTGAGCCAATCAGCTGCTGGTGTGGAGCTACTGGCCGCTACGGACTGTGGTTTAGATGTAAGTGACGCCTTAGACTGTTTGTCAAAACACAATGGCAGATGTTCTAGACAGATGGTGTATCCAATCACCTGCCAGGTATTTTTTTAAGTGCCTGCCCTTTTCCAAAGTTTCCAATGATGGTTTCTTAGATGGTTCTGTGTAATGAATCATCTGGTGCATCATCAGGTTGCTAATCTGCAAAACGTTGTTGAATTGAAAGTTCAGTTAATTGCGTCATTAAAATTAAACACTTTTAAGAAATGTAACATTTTTTGCTGTTGCACTACATGGCATATAATGCTGAACAAATGAGATTCTACTCTCTTGAAGTAGGTCAAAGGCAAAAGAATGTGCGAAGCAGCATTTTCAAGCCCTACTGCTCAAATACAGGAACAGCACGCAGTTTATGGGGTGAAGGGCTGAGGATAAATCCCACATGTGGAGTCAGATCCAGTTCATCCTCTGAAACTCCAGGAGGAGGAGTGAAACGGAAGTGCTGCAGGAGGGTGGTGAAGAAGATGAAGAGCTCCATCCTGGCAAGACTCTCTCCGACACAAATCCTTCGACCTGTTAGAGAGAGAGAACGAAGGAAAATGTTCATCTCATCTGCGAGTGAATGAACAAGTGATGGTTAAATGACTTTCACTTGTTCATTTACTTACATATGTGAATTAAATAAATTCACCAACCTGCAGAAAAAGGCATGAAGGCGTCCCGCTTGAATAATTTCCCGTCTTTGTCCAGGAAGTGAGCAGGATAAAAGCTGTGTGGCCTCTCCCACTCACTCTCATCATGTAGGACGGATGTTAAGAGAGGATATACCGTTGTCCCCTGTGGACCATACCAAATTTAGAAAGTGTCCTACTTGCTAAGAAAGGAATACTTCACCTAACACAGAAAGTAATGGTTTAGCAACTGTTGCAAATGATACATCTGATTATTGTTTAAGCCGTAAGCACTGGAGTTGGGGCAGGGGACCCCCATACAATTGTGTTTTTTTTTTTAGCGATGTAAGCTAGTTTGGCTTGTTGAAGGTTTGCCGTCATGATGCTGTAGTCTACCTGAAGAATGGCAATTGACAAAAGGCGGAGCGGTAACTTTGTTCTACAGCAGCCACACTGGCTGGCCACAAGGCTGCCAGAAGATGTGTCTATGAAGATGTGTGTATTCCTGAGCACAGGCAGTGGCTGATGCTGACTCAAAATGGCATAGATCCACCTTAAAAACCATGGGTTTTGGACAATTTCATTGTCCATCACAACGTTTTTCTGTAGACATTGTCCACTGCTAATTTAGGGGACATGGCCCAACCCTAGAGCACCTCAGGGAGACTTCAGACCAGGCAGACATGTGGTTTTAGCTGAGGTAGCTGCTGGTGAAGCGATAAAGAGGTGGTTAAATATCCATTGTGAAACTGTAATTGTGAAACTGTAATTGCATTTGTGGTTGTTGTGATTGTATTTTTTTGCTACAGAGCATTCTGTAAAATGTCAGTCCAAGGTGCTTTATAAAACTTATTGTTAAATTATTGTAAACTAGGTGTTTTATTCAGTCTTGCCTTCTTAATGAAGTGACCCTGGAAGGTGATGTCTTGGCTCGTTTTGTGAGGTACTGCTATCGGGAGGATGCTGGCCAGTCTCTGTGTCTCATGGATGACAGCGTCGGTAAAGGGCATGTTCTTCCGGTCCTCAACCTGCACTCGACGATTTCCTATCTTCCTGCTCAGCTCCTCCTGGACCTGGTCTGAGAGGGGAGACGTTTTTGTTTTCATGAAGAAGATTCAGTCATTACTAAGTGGTAAATTGATAGTATTTAAACTTTTGTTTGCTACTTTCAAATCTTGCTAGCTTGTCAACATTTCCAACCCTGCCTTTAAGTTTCTTACCTTGTATTTTTGGATTCTTGGCCATAAACAGAAGTCCCCATCTCAGAGTAGTTGCTGTTGTGTCAGTGCCAGCCCCGAAAAGATGAAGAACTGTGTGCATAAGGTTGCATTTGTGGAAGTAACTGTTGGCAATCCCAGATTCCTGCAGATAAAGATAAACTGGAGCAGTTACAGACAAATCTGATCCAAAACCTTTGAGGTAGTAGTGGCAGTAGTGATGGTGGTGTGGGTTGTTCTTCATTCCTTCACCCTGTTGGCTAGGGGTGTGAATCTTCATTGGTGTCAAAATTTGATTACAATTACTCTATCAACGAGTCAAGTTGATTCAATATAGGGCTGCACAACATTAGGAACATATCTTCTTGCGATTATTTTTGACTGATATTGCGATATGATTCACAATACTGGAGGGAATGATCATTTTTGTATCATTCTCATTTCCATTGAAAAATATTTAAAAGAAAGATTGTGATTTTTTTTTTTTTTTAATGTTTTTTGAGGATCAAAGATTTTCTTCTTTAGTGTACAGGATATGATTTGTGCACCGGGATGTCTCTGCAGCACCACATTAGTTTATTTTAGAATGGTTTGACACAAATTTTGCCTTTAACAAATATTGCGCCCCCCTGCAATTTTGATATTGCAATAGTTTATATTGCAATTTCGATAAAATAGCGATTTAATGGTGCAGCCCTGATTTGATATCGCGATGTTTCACCTCCTCAATGTTTTTCACCTCCTCATTATTAATGTGTCCACAGGCTTATCCCAAAAACAAATGCCCATTGCTCCACATATTCCCAATCCTCCTGCAGTAAAAAACTATTTGTGGCCTGCAATCAGTGAATAAAGTACAGCTCTACAGACTTCACTGTCAGTGAGTATTAAGTGACATTTCATTAAGATATCTTGAGGTGAGAGGTAAAGGTTAAAATGTAGGCTATTTTTGGAGCATTTTTAACCCCCTTGCTGACAAGCTAGCTAAATAGAGTTGGTACAAATGAATTTTTTAGGTCTTCCAGAAATGTAAAATACAGAAATGGATTGATTCTGAATTGATATTGAATAGTTCAATAGACAATTGATTTTCTTTGATCCAGCACTATTCATATAGCAAATTTAACACCAACACGAGTTGACCAAAGTCTTTAAAATAACTAAAATACCATAACATTGTAATGGCAAAAAAGTGGTAGAGGTAATAATACTATTCCATGTTCAAATAGAGAAGTAACGGAACAGATAGAAAATACAGAATAAAACACAGAATTAAAAGTTAAGTGAGGTATGAATATCTTATTTGTTAATGGCAAGTCTAATAGGTGATGATAAGCTTTCCAACCTCCAGATTTTGCTTTCGGACCAGAAAGGCGTCCACAAAGCCTCTGCACATCTCTGGATTGAGGGTCTCTTTCAAACGACTGAACAGCTTTAAGTTCTGTGTCCTGTTGACGGCAAAAATCTTCTCCATTTCCCTTTTCCCACCAAACCATTTACCGATCCATGGAAACATGTTATACAGCTGTTAACAAAAATATACATTCATCAGTATGTACCAAAAGTATTCAAGATACAAGTGAAGAATCCCATAATTTGTTCAATTCAACTCATTTGTATTATTTATCTGAAACTCACAATGCTTAAAAAAAGTCTAAGCTGAATGAACAGGAAAAGTCACCTGTACAGACGGGGAGCCCCCAAGTTGAACGTTTCTGTTTGTTCGATCTACCAGGGATGTAAACTCTGGATCATCATATTCAAATCTGCTGCCATAAACAATGGAGCAGATAATATTAGAGACCGCATAGTTTACTGGTTGGGTCGTATCAAAAGCTTCACCTGTAACAAGGAAAACAGGAAAAAATCAAAAGTACGAGTGTTGGAAATATGTCACGTGCCATTTTGTGATAATTGAACAAAGCCTCTCATCAAGTGGGTATTATAAATTAG
>NC_048424.1:2191350-2194078 GCF_013103735.1 Etheostoma cragini | reverse complement strand
AAACCAGAGTTTCTCCAGAAAGAACTGTTTAAATGCACCACTTTAAATATTTTGACCAGAGAAAAATGATTTTGAAAAAGCTCTTTCCTTACCATGGCCTTCACTTGATTCCTGCATTATTAACATTGGATCTCTTTCACCAAACTCTTCAGCATAGTTGACAAGTGCCTCTTTCACAGTCTTGTACCCAGCCAAGACCACCACTTTTTGGGGTCCCAAATACACAGTGAACACTGATCCGTATGTCTTGGAAAGCTAAGAACAGGGGCACAATGTCATGATGTTTGTTTGTTGTTGTTTTTTACATAAAAGAAACACCATTTTAAAATTAAAAACAAGGCAATGTGAATGAAGAATTAATAAGTCTTGCTGCCTGGAGAACAAACTCACAACAAATCCCTCTAAAAGAAAAGCAAATGATTCCTCACCTTCAGTAATGTGTTGTAGGGTCTCTTGAGATCAAGCTGCAGCAGGTTCCCAATTAGGGGCAATGGTTTTGGTCCTGGAGGTTCCTTTCTGTCTTCCTTGGAGCTGAAGCTAGAGAAGGAGACAAGGTAGACCAGTAGCAGGACAACAAGACCCCCCAACAGGGAGATAGAGCTGGAGGACTGGAGATAGAGTTCTAATACCCCCATGACTTACTTAAAAAAAAAAGAATTGTCTTGAATTTGCTACTTCACTGACTAAAATTTTTTCCTCCTGGAGCCTTTTTAGTTATGTGAGTGTTCTGGCTAACAGGGATTTCACAACTAACCATAAACTACAGCATGGGCCAACTACCTACTGTAATGTGATTGGTGTTTTTCTTGTGGGAGTGACGTGTTCCCACTACGCACATGAAAGCTTCGCTGACTTTTGTTACTTTCGCTATCCCCCCGCTGCTGATGCTGCTCCATATAAAGTTTCAAAACCCCCGCTTGTACAGTTAATAAAAATGATGCTGCTACAAACAAAACAATAGTTAGAGAGTCAGCAGAGCATGGCCAATTTAAAATTTGTGGAGAGTAAGAAAAAAGGCTGACAATGCCGGACCCATATTCCAAATATTATTCCAAATGAACCGCCTTTTATCAGTCTTTCCAGAAAAGTTTTTTTTGTGATTGCTGCAGGCAAAAATCCTTCATTATGCGCCACGCTTTTTAAAACATGCAATGGAATATGCGGGATGTTTATGCAACTTTATGCAGTGAAATTGCGTGAACTTGTCTTGTGTGTAAATACCTCCCTTCATAACATTCCCACACACCTGTACAGACTCTTCTCGTTATAAATACTGACGTGCGTTACCTTATGTGGTTGTGCAACAGCCCCACGCTCCTCCAAAGGCCGTCTCATATTTGGCCTAGTAAGGTCCATATAAATCAATCAATGAATATTCCAACCTTGTAAAGGAGCCCTTGATGACCAATCATAAATCGGAAAAATGGGGAGAAAACACGATTCAGTGATTTTGAGATCGAGACGCTCTTGCTAAATCTTCAAGCAATGCCAAATATGCCACGCTGTTGATTGGTGGCAATACATAGACCATCGAAACTGTAGGGCTAATTATTAAAGGTCCCGATATGTTAATTAAGTCCAATAAATTGGTAGTCTATTGGAGTCCTATTACCTTTATCAGCGTAATTGAGTGGTGGAAGGTTGAGGAAAACCGGGCACATTTTTACACAAGGAAATTCTTTATAAATCCCAACTTCTGCGAGGAATGTTGCAACTGCAAATTAATGTTTTTAAGCACTGGTCACATGGGCCACCATGGGCAAAAGTGCATGTTTGGTAGCCCTCTTACCCTTCATGCCTCTGTCTCATTACACTGGATAGGGAAAAAGAGCTGTTTACTAAGCCCAGGTAAATGTGACTATTCAAAGCTTACAGAAGGGCTAATCATCTACACTCTTGTTGAACTGGGGCACACATTTCAAGAAAGCTAATTCTGAGTGAGGAGAAAGAATGCAGACAAAACTGGCGATGGTCCAACGATTTTATCAACGTGCATATTAAGTAGCCATGAGGTTAAATGCTCCAGTGGGGAGGGCTGGTTTACCAGCAGCAGCTAAGTTTACAATAATTTGTATTTTTGCAGCTTAAAATGATCCCGAACTTTCTTGTTTTTTAAGACAATTACCAGCTTTGAGTTTGAAGCAGTTAGAACTGGGTGAGTACCCTGAAGATTAATGCTGTGGAAAACCTTAGGCTGAAAGGCAGTTGCTGCCACAAACTTCAGATATCTTGAGGTTTATTGTGTACATTAGAATATTACATTTTTATTTTTCTGTTTACAAGAAAGCCTTTTTTGGAATAGTTTTAAGATGATTGTGCTCTGCATACATGCATAGGAGGTAGCTAATAAAGGAAGTCCATTGCTGGAACATGATCACTTCTGAAGAAAACATTCAACAAACAGCTTCTTAATCAGTGGTGTTGAACATTTTCACTAATGTTACTACTTAAAAAGAAATGTAAAGCCCTAATGTTTGGGGGACATCACACACTTTATGAAGAAGCTGACATTTTTACATGTTTTGGGCCCACAGACCGACCCCCTTTTAATTGTACATGGAAGACCTGGTTTGATAACATCTTTTGCTCCAAAGTTGACTATGCATTAAAAATTTCCAAGTATTTATGTGGCTCAGCACGAGTGATATGAACACCATCTGAACTTTTAATGGCAGGATAGTCAGAGATGCCAAGGGATGTAGAGAATACCATCTACCTGGTCTGATTG
>NC_048424.1:2179629-2191250 GCF_013103735.1 Etheostoma cragini | reverse complement strand
CACCATCTGAACTTTTAATGGCAGGATAGTCAGAGATGCCAAGGGATGTAGAGAATACCATCTACCTGGTCTGATTGGCTGATCTTGAATGCAACTAGTTAGTAGATAGTCACAGTATCACATGAAACTCCATCTTTTCAGGCTTCCAGTAATACGTAAGTGTCTTAACTACCAGCTTACTGAGTCAATCAGCTGCTGGTGTGGAGCTACTGGCCGCTACGGACTGTGGTTTAGATGTAAGTGACGCCTGAGACTGTTTGTCAAAACACAATGGCAGATGTTCTAGACAGATGGTGTATCCAATCACCTGCCAAGTATTTTTTTAAGTGCCTGCCCTTTTCCAAAGTTTCCAATGATGGTTTCTTAGATGGTTCTGTGTAACGAATCATCTGGTGCATCATCAGTTTGCTGATCTGCATTTAGTTACTAATCTGCAAAACGTTGTTGAAATGAAGGTTCAGTTAATTGCATCATTGAAATTAAACATTTTTAAGACATTTAACATTATTTGCTGTTGCCCTACATGGCATATAATGCTGAACAAATGAGATTCTAGTCTCTTGAAGTAAGTCAAAGGCATAAAATTAGCAAAGCAGCATTTTCAAGCCCTACTGCTCAAATACAGGAACAGCACACAGTTTATGGGGTGAAGGGCTGAGGGTGAAGCCCACACGTGGAGTCAGATCCAGTTCATCCTCTGAAACTCCAGGAGGAGGAGTGAAACGGAAGTGCTGCAGGAGGGTGGTGAAGAAGAGGAAGAGCTCCATCCTGGCAAGACTCTCTCCGAGACAAATCCTTCGACCTGTTAGAGAGAGAGAGAGAGAGAATGAAGGAAAATGTTCATCTCATCTGCAAGTGAATGAACAAGTGCTGGTTTAATGACTACCACTTGTTCATTTACTTACATATGTGAATTTAATAAATTCACCAACCTGCAGAAAAAGGCATGAAGGCGTCCCGCTTGACAAACTTCCCGTCTTTGTCCAGGAAGTGAGCAGGATAAAAGCTGTGTGGCCTCTCCCACTCACTCTCATCATGTAGGACGGATGTTAAGAGAGGAAATACTGTGGTCCCCTGTGGACAACACAGAAAAACATTATGAGTGAGCAATAGTATTTTTAAACTACATAAAAATAAGTCAGGAAGAACAGAATAGAATAGCTACATCTTAAAATATTGTCACATTTTTTTAATATGGGCTAAATTGCAAATTGTAAATTGCAATTTTTTTTATGTAAAGTGCTCTGAGACCATGGAACATGGTGATAATTCACTGTAAAAAGCAATAAATTGAAATTATTAGCTCTTAGCTGCTCTAGTTGAGAAGTTAGCGATGGCTTCTCTCTTTCCCCCTTTCCTCCCGCCTGTGCTTTTTTAAATGACAAAACAGTCAAATTATTTATCTAATCTTATAGTGATAATTGAACATGTAACAGGGAAATCCATCTTAACCACTCTTCACATTGGCATGAATAGGATTCACTTGCACAGCTCTTTTAAAAAAGAGAAATAGAAGAAATATGTCACTTTTAAATCTAATTTGCCTGTTTTTCCCGTTATTTCCTTACAAGCAGTGTAGCGTTTAAAAGGCTATTTTAAATGGAGTCTGGTGCAGTGCTCATTCACATGAAAAGCTACATAAATACACTTCCTGCAAACGCAGGACAATGAGGGCGAAACAGCATCATCATCTGTTTTAACCAAATATTCTCTGGTCTAGCCCAGGTAAAAACACAACACTGAATCAGTTGGTGCTTTAGTGTGTTGTACATTTCTGAGCCTGTTTGTAACCGGTAGGCTAGCAACAGCATTTTAACTGATTTAGCAGTTTAGAAAACAATACAGTAAAACAATACAATGAATAAAGGAAAAACGTACAATGGATATTTTTAGGGGGGGGGATTGATGTAGCATAGCACCATTATATATTTAGTGTGGTACTACTGTATCTGGACAGAGTCAAGTGTTGATAGTTTATAATAACAATTGCTTTTTTAAGTTCACTAGATGGAACATTGAAGGGAGATGAACAAACCAGCGACGTAGAGCAACAAAGATGTTGACAAAGTTTTGCTTTGGGGACATAGTATGAATAGCAGTAATATCATATCGTGGGACCTCTTGGGTTTCCTCCTCCATGAGATTTGGCATTTTTTGGCATACCTTTTTATTTATTTTTTTATTTTTTGGCCCGGCAGTGGTTCCTGTTGGCCTGGCTGCCTACCAGGCTCCTACCCTTATAGGTGAAACTGCTAGGTGTTTTATTCAGTCTTGCCTTCTTAATGAAGTGACCCTGGAAGGTGATATCTTTGTTCGTTTTGTGAGGCACTGCCATTGGGGTAATGCTGGCCAGTCTCTGTGTCTCATGGATGACAGCATCGGTGAAGGGCATGTTCTTCCTGTCCTCAGCATGCACTTGACGACTTCCTATCTCCCTTCTCAGCTCCTCCTGGACCTGGTCTGAGAGAGAAAAGGTTTTGGTAACCACATAAGCTACTTTCAGATCTTGCTAGCTTGTCAACATTACCAGCCCTGCCTTTAAGTTTCTTACCTTGTATTTTTGGATTCTTGGCCATAAACAGAAGTCCCCATCTCAGAGTAGTTGCTGTTGTTTCAGTGCCAGCCCCGAAAAGATTAATAACTGTCTGCAAAAGGTTGAGTTCGTGGAAGTAACTGTTGGTAATCCCAGATTCCTGCAGGTAAAGATAAATTGGTCCAGTTATATAGTCAAATCTGATCCTTTGTTACAGATGAGGGAATGTTTTTAATAGTTTTAATTTTAATATACCCTACTTTCCTTCCATTACCTTCCTTCCATTCCTTCTTACTGATAACTACTGTTGGCCAGAGAAGGTAGACGGCCAGAGACATCATAACTAGGTCATCTATGTGTCTTGGACTGCCCATTGTTCTGATGGCCCATTATTGCAAAACCCCAATAGTCTGAAAAATGTGCCTTTGGAAGGGGGCCCGGCCGATAAAGGATTTTTAAGGCCGATGCCGATACAAATATAGAAAAATCTGATATTCCGATATATCGGCCGATATTTATATATTTTTTTTAAATCCAGAAACAAGTAACAAAACATGGACAGATTTCCCTAATATTTGTTATTTGTAGTTATTTACTAAATAATTCTCACTAAAATAATATAATTTGTGTTATTGTCACAACAGAACAGAAGAACGTCAAAATGTTTTGAAGTTCTGATAATTAAAATGTGTAAAGATACAAACTTAAGAAATGAATATTAAGGCCCTTTAAACAAAAACACAGTAACAAAGAAATGAGTGTTGCCAACAGGGACGTTGTAGAGCGCCCTGTGATTGACAAACTATGCAATGCCACCACTCCTAACATGATTGATGGTCTGTTTTCATTAGGTTTGTTAAATGATTCCAATATATTAATTTATTTGTCACTATAAATGATTCTGGTCATTCTGAATATTCATCGGCCATTATAAATGCCGATCCCAATATTTTGGGAAATGCCTTTATATTGGTTGTGCTGTACAGCCCATTATCCCAAAAACAAATTCCCATTGCTCCGAAAATACCCAATCTTCGCGCATTTGAAAATGTTTTGTGGTCCGCAATAAGTCAAAGTACAGGCCTACAGACTCTACATCTAACAAAGTTGGTACCAATGGATTCCTTATGCTATCTAGGAATTTGTAATACAGACTGAATTCTGAATTGATATTGGATTGTTTAAATGAAAATATTTTTTTTTTAAACCCAGCCCTATTCAAGAAGTAAATTCAAATCCATCCCGAGTTGACCAAAGTGCTGTAAAATAACAAAGATACCATAACAGGATAACAGCAAGAAAGCAGTAGAGATAACAAAACAAAACTATCCCATGCTCAAAGCAGAGATGGCAAAAGTACTCACTTCCCGTACACAAGTAGAAGTACAGATACTTGTGTTAAAAAAAATAGTCGGGTAAAAGTACTGATTTAACTTCTTTACTCAAGTAAAATTAACAAAATACAGGCTACCATACACAAGGCATAGGAGCATATATGCTAGTAGATAACAATAAACCCACTATTAATTACATTACCTTAACGCTGTGCAACTACTGTAGCATGTAAATAATGAACTTAAAACACAAACGTTAGCAAGTTATATCGAATCAACAGCCAGGTGTAACCTAGGTAACAGGTGAATCAACTGCCAGGTGTAATCTAGGTAATAGGTGAATCAACAGCCAGGTGTAACCTAGGTAACAGGTGAATCAACAGCCAGGTGTAACCTAGGTAATAGGTGAATCAACAGCCGGGTGTAACCTAGGTAACAAGTGAATCAACAGCCAGGTGAAACCTAGGTAACCGGTAAAGAACAATACAATCACTAGATAACTTTAAATGATCCAGAACTACAGACCAAAACAGGCTTCAATGAACTGACAACATAAGTTATATGACTTACAGTTCTCACAAGGACACACACACACACACACAAACACACACAATCTCAGCTGATTATCCTCCCCACAGCTAGTCTCTTTTTCTTTTCTCTCACTTTTTTTTCTCGGTGTGCCGTGCGCGCCCGTTTGGTGCGAGGCGCGTTCGCGCTATTCTCCGACATGCACCCCCAGACACACCTGATAGACAACCTTTAGTACAAAACTAAAGTAACGAGTCAATTTTGTAAAATGTAAGGAGTAGAAAGTACCAATATCTGTGTTTAAATGTAAGGAGTAGAAAGTACCAATATCTGTGTTTAAATGTAAGGAGTAGAAAGTACCAATATCTGTGTTTAAATGTAAGGAGTAGAAAGTACCAATATCTGTGTTAAAATGTAAGGAGTAGAAAGTACCAATATCTGTGTTTAAATGTAAGGAGTAGAAAGTACCAATATCTGTGTTAAAATGTAAGGAGTAGAAAGTACCAATATCTGTGTTAAAATGTAAGGAGTAGAAAGTACCAATATCTGTGTTTAAATGTAAGGAGTAGAAAGTACCAATATCTGTGTTAAAATGTAAGGCCTTAAAGTAAAAAGTCGCCACAAAAATTAATAGTAAATAAAAAATATCCAAATCTACTTGAGTACAGTAACAAAGTATTTGTACTTTGTTACCTCCCATCTCTGCTCAAAAGGATAAGTAACAGAACAGATAGAAAATATAAAACATAGAAGACTTAAAAGTGAAGTATAATGATCTTAGTTGTTGTGAGTGATGACCAACCTCCAGATTTTGCTTTCGGACCAGAAAGGCGTCCACAAAGCCTCTGCACATCTCTGGATTGAGGGTCTCTTTCAAACGACTGAACAGCTTTAAGTTCTGTTTCTTGTTGGCAGCAAATATCTCCACTACTTCCTTCTTCCCACTAAACCATTTACCGATCCATGGAAACATGTTATACAGCTGTTAACAAAAATATAGATGTACCAGTATGTAAATAAAGTATTAAACTGGCAAGTAAAGAATCCAAACCCTTCTTTAATTCAGTTCAGTTGTATTATGTATCTGAAAATCACAATGCTTAAAAAAGTCTAAGCTGTATAAACATATGAAATGTCACCTGTATTGACGGGGAGCCCACAAGTTCAACGTATCTGTTTGTTCGATCTATCAGGGCTTTAAACTCTGGATCATTATATTCAAATCTGCTGCCATAAACAATGGAGCAGATAATATTAGAGACTGCATAGTTCATGTTTAGGGTTGAATCAAAAGCTTCACCTGTAACAAGGAAAACAGGATAAAAAATATGTTACATGCCATTTTGTGATAATTAAACAATGCCTCTCTCATCAAATCAGAACCAGCGTTAAACCTATCCTGCCCCTTTTTTATCTATCAGCTCTCACATCATAAAAGTGAATTGAGCAATTCTGGATGTGTTATTGTTTCATAATTCCTTAGAAGATTGTGGAACTGAACCCTGCGTGTTACTACCTCTGAGATCTTGTGACTTCTTTAAGAGTCAACTCACAAAGGTCAAGCCAGTGGTCAAGTTCATTAAAAGAGGATTGACGAAACACAGTTCATCATGTAGTGGTTAAAAGTCACTTACCTTTAAATGTCTTGAACACTTCAAGGAGGTGGTCACATTCCTCAATGATTTTGTCCTCACTCGCCTTCTTGCCCATCCCAAAGTCTCTCAGGTTACTCAAAGCAAAGCGCCTCATCTCCTTCCACGAATCACCATTGGCCCATATAACACCTGAGTTAAAACAGGTTTTTTTATCTTAAAAAAAAACTTAGAATGGGTAAAAGACAATAAGAACTGGCATTCTTAATTTGTTGTAGTAAAATAGTAAAGAGTTTCTCCAGAAAGAGTTGTGCAAAGGCACCGCTTTATTATTTTGACCAGAGATGTGCTAATAAGCTTCTTGGAAATAAGTAATTCAGCATGAAAAATGCAAATGCAAATGACGGCCAATCAGTTAACATTCTTAAATGATTTCTGAAAAGCTCTTTCCTTACCATGGCCCTGATAATATTCCTGCATTATTAACATTGGATCTCTTTCACCAAACTCTTCAGCGTAGTTGACAAGTGCCTCTTTCACCGTCTTGTACCCAGCCAGCACAACCACTTTTTGGGGTCCCAAATGCACAGTGAACACTGATCCGTATGTCTTGGAAAGCTAAGATCAGGGGCACAATGTCATGATGTATTTAGGACAAACACATTTAAAAAAGAAAGCAATGTGATAGAAATGTAAATAATAGAGGGGCTGCGTGAAGACACAATCAGTCCCCCTTAAAGAACAGCAATGCATTCCTCACCTTCAGTAATGTGCTGTAGAGTCTCTTAAGATCAAGCTGCAGCAGGTTCCCTATTAGAGGCAATGGTTTTGGTCCTGGAGGTTCCTTTCTGTCTTCCTTGGAGCTGAAGCTAGAGGAGCAGACAAGGTAGACGAGTAGCAGGACAACAAGACCCCCCAACAGGGAGATAGAGCTGGAGGACTGGAGAAACGGTTCTAATACCCCCATGACTTGTCTGAAGTTGCCACCTCACTGACAAAATATGTGTCCTCCTCGAGCCTGTAGTTTTGAGTGTTCTGGTTAACAGAGCGTTCACAACTATCTCCAAACTGCCATCATTTCCCAACTACCTGCTGTACTGTGATTGGTGCTTCTTGTGGGCGGGACTTAACATAACTCACATGAACGCTTTGCTGACCTTTGTTACTACTTCTCTCTTGACTTCTACTGCTGCTGCTGCTCTAATGGCATTACACAAACCTCACATCCAGTTCAGCATTAACCTGAAGTCTCTTAAACTTCAACTTCCAGCTGTATTTTGTCCCTGGAGGGCAATTGGTCATGCAGCCAAGGTATACAATACATAAAAAAATATAGTCACACAATACTGAAGGAGATTGGGGGGTGACTTGATTACCATAAATTGTATTTATATAGCACATCTCAGCAACAGTGCAATTCAAAGTGCTTCTTATTATACTACTTATGCTTGGTATTAGGTCGACAAGACGGAATATTAATAATTAATAATACAATTAATTAATAATTATCATGATATGGATTTCATCGCAACAGCAATGTCGTCAGTGTTTTCACCTTGTGAGTCTGTGTGTGTCTGCTAAAGGAAAAATCTGGTCCTGGAGTCATGTACTTTAGTGGGAAAAACCACAAAGGCGGGTTTTTTGTACTTTGCCAGATGTCTGCATCCAGATTTTGTTACCATGTTGGCTTTTTTACCGTGCAAGATGTAGTCATGAAACATTACAGGTGTGTAGTTCAGATCAAAAATAAAAATAGGTTTGGTTTGGAGCAAGGGTATTGGAAGTAGGGGGTGTTGTAAAATGTTTGTTTAAAGAACTTGAATAAGCAATTCATGTTGATTCAGGGAAGAGTCCAAATGCAGAGCAACAGGAACACTGTGAACAGGAACACTGTGAACATGTACAATACACAAATTGGAAAACGGAAACACAGAGGTTAAATACAAGAGGTAAGAAGCAAAAAAGAAACAGATGATACAACAGGTGAAACCAGGGCTGCACGATTATGGCTAAAATTATACTCACAATTATTTTGATCAATATTGAGATCACAATTAATGATCACGATTATTTTGATCAATATTGAGATCACAATTAATGATCACGATTATTTTGATCAATATTGAGATCACAATTAACTATCACGATTATTTGTTGATTTTAACCAAAACACATTTTATTGTCACATAGCCTATTTATAACGGCTTTCACATCCATATTGTGCTGGATTCCTTTTATGTTGAAGTTGTCTGTATGCCCGTTATCTACACAACAATAACATTCAGAAATGAGCAAACTTACTTTAACAGTTTTTAACGTTTTTCATTTGATTGCAACAAACGTGGTCACGAATTTACCTGTGACTCCACGAGATTTCGTATTTTTGACTCTATGAATTTACCGTTGGACACACCTCTGCTAGAGACGGGACGGCATGACATGGGACGCTCCAGGCTGCAGCCATACCCGTCTCAAATGTTGACTGCTCTGATTTGTCTATGATCCATTTTTTTTTTACTGGATCTTGAATGTACTTTATGTGTTTATTTTTCTGATGGTTATGGGGGTGAGGTCCCACTCTTTAGAAGCTAAACAGAAAAAGCCGTTTAGGAATTAACCACGACCTCCTTCTTACAACATCTGTTTGGTGCATGGAATTAGCACTTCATGAACTGGGGGGAAAACACTGGCAGGGGACGTAGACCACAGAGTAATTATTTTTTGTCTGAAATGTAAATGTAAATTCTTAAAAAACTTGTTGGATCATATAAACTTAATATTTAATAGATTCGAAACAAGAGAATTTGCAGCTTTGAGTAAAAGGCATTTGGGATGAGGTGAGCGCCTCCAGCTTTAATGCTGTGGTACTCTGTTGAAACATTTCAGACGGTGAAAGAGTTACTGCCACAAAGGCCAGAAATATTGAGATCTTTATTGTGTACATGACAACATTAAAATGGTATTTAGCTAGTTACAAGAATATTTTTGTTATAGTTTCAAGATGAATAGTGCTCTGCAGATATACAGTATGTAGCTAATGAGGAGAGTCCATTGCTGGAACATGAGCACTTGTAAAGCAGAGATTTAACTTTTTGGTTTTAAACAAAAACACTTTATGAGGAAGCTGGCAGTATTTGAACGGTTTCAAAGACAGATTGCCAGGCCTGGTTTAATAACAACATTTTGGCTCATTCAACATGTTGAATATGAATCTTGAAGTCCAGTATGCTGTCAAGCCAAATTCGTAGGTATTTATGTGGCTCTGCAGGAGGGATCTGGGTATCTTTTAAACTTTTAATGGCAGGATAGTCAGAAATGCCAATGGATGTAGAGAATACCATGGACTCAGTCTGATCTGCTTACCTCAAATGCAACTGGATTTCCATATTAAGAAATCATGAGAATCGCAGGATAACATATCACACAAATGTTGATCTTTTCAGGCTTCAAGCAATGCGCTTGCGTCTGAACTAACGGCTAACCTAACAAATCAGCGTCCGGTGAGGAGCTTCCAGCAGCTACTGACATGGTTTATGCGTGTGAAACTGCCCTGACAGTTCATTCTATCACCTGCCAGGGATTTTTTTACATTGCCTGTCCTTTTCCAAACGCCTTCTGAAGGAAAGCTTCTCCGATGGTTCTGTTTTACACATCATCAGGTTACTGATCTACATTTGGTTAAATGCAAATCTACGATGGTGTGAAATTTCTGTTAATTACAAAAAGGTTTCAGTGCTGTTGCACTACATGGAATATAATGCTGTACAAATGAGAATTTAGTCTCTTGAAATGAGTTGAAATCATAAAGAGAGCCAAGCAGCATCAAGCCCTACTGCTCACATACAGCAACAGCGCACAGTTTATGGGGTGAAGGGCTGAGGGTGAAGCCCACACGTGGAGTCAGATCCAGTTCATCCTCCGAAACTCCAGGAGGAGGAGTGAAACGGAAGTGCTGCAGGAGGGTGGTGAAGAAGAGGAAGAGCTCCATCCTGGCCAGACTCTCTCCGAGACAAACCCTTCGCCCTGTTGGAGAGAGAGAACGAAAGAAAATGTCCATCTCATCTGCGAGTGAATAAACATCAAGAGGTAATGGCTAAATTCACCAACCTGCAGAAAAAGGCATGAAGGCGTCCCGCTTGACAAACTTCCCGTCTTTGTCCAGGAAGTGAGCAGGATAAAAGCTGTGTGGCCTCTCCCACTCACTCTCATCATGTAGGACGGATGTCAAGAGAGGAAATACTGTGGTCCCCTGTGGACAAAACAGAAATGCAAAAGTTTGCTTTTTGCCCAGCAAAAGAGAATTCCTGAAGCACAGTGTTTTATGGAGTTAATTTGAGATTAACACTAGGTGTTTTATTCAGTCTTGCCTTCTTAATGAAGTGACCCTGGAAGGTGATGTCTTGGCTCGTTTTGTGAGGTACTGCTATCGGGAGGATGCTGGCCAGTCTCTGTGTCTCATGGATGACAGCGTCGGTGAAGGGCAGGTTCCTCCTGTCCTCAGCCTGAACGTTACGACTTCCTATCTCCCTGCTCACCTCCTCCCGGACCTGGTCTGTGAGAGGAAATGTTTTTTGTTTTCATGAAGACAATTTGGTAAAACTTTCTAATAGCCATTGTTACTAAACAGCAAATTGATAGTTAATACACTTTTGTTTGCTTGTCAACATTACCAGCCCTGCCTTTAAGTTTCTTACCTTGTATTTTTGGATTCTTGGCCATAAACAGAAGTCCCCATCTCAGAGTAGTTGCTGTTGTGTCAGTGCCAGCAGCAAAAAGATTAATAACTGTCTGCATAAGGTTGTGATCGTGGAAGTAACTGTTAGAAATTCCAGATTCCTGCAGGTAAAGATAAACAAGTGCAGTCATTCAAAGTCTGATTCAAAACTTTGAATGTGTGTTTTTATTCTTTCTCACTGACAACTCTACCATTGGCCAAAGACAGACATCAAAATCCAATAAATTTGCCTTTGGACCAAAACCCAGTTAATTTGACAGCCCATCATCTCAATCAAATCAGCCAGATTAACATAAATCGTGTGCGTGTGTGCGTGTGTGCGTGTGTACTTTATTATAACTAAAATAACACAGTACCAGCAAGACAGTGGTAGAGGTTAAAATTCTTAACAGCACTGAGCATAGTAGCAATTCTAATAGGTGATGATAAGCTTTCCGACCTCCAGATTTTGCTTTCGGACCAGAAAGGCGTCCACAAAACCTCTGCACATCTGTGGATTGAGGGTCTCTTTCAAACGACCGAACAGCTTTGAGTTCTGTTTCTTGTTTGCAACAGTTGATTTGTGGAATTCCTTCCTTTTAGCAACAAATCTACCGATCCATGGAAACAGGTTATATACCTGTTTAAAAAAACAAAAGAAAAGAATTATATGTATATAATGTATGTACAGTATGTGTATATATGCATGTGTATATATGTATGTGTATATGTATGTACTGTATATATGTGTTTATGTGTGTGTATGTGTGTGTATATATATATATATATATGTATATATGTATGTATGTATGTATATATGTATGTATGTATGTATATATATGTATGTATATATGTATGTATGTATGTATGTATGTATATATATATATATATATATATATGTGTATGTATATATATATATA
>NC_048424.1:2177660-2179529 GCF_013103735.1 Etheostoma cragini | reverse complement strand
CTGGATCATCATATTCAAATCTGCTGCCATAAACAATGGAGCAGATAATATTAGAGACTGCATAGTTCATTGGTTGGGTCAAATCAAAAGCTTTGCCTGCAACAAGGGAAACAGGGAGAAAAAAAAAAATCTATATCTCGAGTGTTGTGACTATATTACATGCTGGTTGGTTATTATAAGACACTTACCTTTAAATGTCTTGAACACTTGAAGGAGGTGTTCACATTCCTCAATGATTTTGTCCTCACTCGCCTTCTTGCCCATCCCAAAGTCTCTCAGGTTACTCAAAGCAAAGCGCCTCATCTCCTTCCACGATTCACCATTGGACCATAAAACCCCTGAGATTAAAATTTTTTAAATTACTTAAGAATCTTGGAATGTGTAAAAGACAATTACAGCTGTACTTGACTACAGACATTAGTCGACTAACACTCGATCAGTCATTTTAATTTACAGGTCTGTAAAAATGATTTGCTCTTCAAAGAATAATGCCAAAGCACCACTTAAAGTGTTCTAATAGATAGGATTAGGTATTGTTTTGCGCTATTGGTGCCTGAACTGAAATGCATATATGAAATATATGTGTGAAATATATACAGTACAGTCCAAAAGATTGGACACACCTTTTTATTCAATGCATTTTCTTTATTTTTATGACTATTTACATTGCAGATTATCCCTAAAGGCGTCAAAACTGAATGAACACAAGTGGAATTATGTACTCAACAAAAAGTGACAACGGCAGCTGCCTGTAGACTGTTACGTGTTTGAATCCTCTACAGGGAAACACAGTCACACTTTGCACCACTTAACGTAAGATGTCCACATTTAAAGGTCCCATGACATGGTGCCCTTTGGATGTTTTCTATGGACCTTAGTGGTCCCCTAATATTATATCTGAAGTCTCTTTTATATAGACCTTAGTGGTCCCCTAATACGGTATCTGAAGTCTCTTTTATATAGACCTTAGTGGTCCCCTAATACGGTATCTGAAGTCTCTTTACCAAAATTCAGCCTTGGAGCAGAATTACAGCCACTAGAGCCAGTCCCACAATGAGGTTTCCTTAGTATGTGCCATTTATGAGTCTATAGCTTTTGAGGAGGAGAGAGTCCTTCTTACAACATCTGTTTGGTGCATGGAATTAGCACTTCATGAACTGTGGAGGCTAGGGGTGTGGCCTGGACCAATTCCCCCTGCTGCTCGTTTGAAAGCCATGATGTCTTTCTCTAATGAGTGGGCCAAATTCTCTTGGTGTACAAAGCAGAGAAAGGGGACCTAACCTTACCTCTTATGACATCATAAGGGGCAAGACTCCAGATCGGCCTGCCTGAGCTTACATTTTTTCAAAGGCAGAACAGGATACCCAGGGCTTGGTTTACACCTAACACTGCTGGGGGACCATAGGCAGGCTGGGGGAACTAATATTGATGGAAAAAAACTCATAAAGTGACATTTTCATGCTATGGGACATTTTAACCGTTAACTACTCCAGCCCCAACCTAACGGTAACGTAGCTTCCCGTGCAGCAATGCTTCTGAAAATAGAGTCAGACATCGTCATTTTTGTTATTTGGTCTCGTTACTAATGTTTACGTCGGAACTGGTGCCCTATTGGCATCACATTTTGGTACCCAACCCTGCTAGACTAAGGAAATCTTCGTCAACTAAGACCAAAACGACTGATTAGTCAACTAATGCACTATGAGGACAACAAACATCTATTGAAGGATAAACAGAACAGGAACATTATTTTAAAAAAAGAAGCTTTTTTCCTACCGTGGCCTTCATTAGATTCCTGCATTATTAACATTGGATCTCTTTCACCAAACTCTTCAGCGTAGTTGACAAGTGCCTCTTTCACCGTCTTGT
>NC_048424.1:2175789-2177560 GCF_013103735.1 Etheostoma cragini | reverse complement strand
TTCCTGCATTATTAACATTGGATCTCTTTCACCAAACTCTTCAGCGTAGTTGACAAGTGCCTCTTTCACCGTCTTGTACCCAGCCAGCACAACCACTTTTTGGGGTCCCAAATGCACAGTGAACACTGATCCGTATGTCTTGGAAAGCTAAGAACAGGGGCACAATGTCATGATGTGTTTTATTATTATTATTATTTTTTTTTTAAATGTATCTCTTAGAAAGCTCCTTCTCTTGTTTACAACAATAACTGATTAAAAGAGCTAGGGAGAGAGAGTGAGAGCGATGGACGTAATAGCAGAGTTACAAGTGGAAACACTGGTACAAATACAGGTTTGCCTCTCATGCTTAACAATATACAGCTGTGTTGATAACAATTAAAACTGGAGACAAATGTCAGAAGTGAGGACTGTTGCTGTGTAGCGGTGCTGCGCGGAGAAAGAGAGTGTAGAGTAGACATCTAACATAGGCACAACTTTCCAGAAGAAATGGGTCATGTAACGCAAAATTAAACCATATCAATATAAACAACATGGTAGCGGATGCGAGGACGTTCGGTGCACCGGTGCGCCCTAGAGGAAAAATATTGCTCACGCCCTAGAGCCTGTTAGCTAACAGACACCAACTAGCACCGGTCACTGCTGTTATCTGAAAAACACAGACGGGACAAAATGTTGCGTTTACTGGTAAACCTTGAGACCAACGTATGGCCAACGGCTATCTGTTGAATTTTCCTCCCGTTACTCTGTCCTCTGTGATTGTCTCCATCTAGAAACTAAGCTGCACAGGGTGCAGGGAACTGCTGGCTCATGATCAGACAGTGGTTCACGGAGCGGTAGATGGGCTTTGCAAAAAAAAACGGAGCGTTCTATGAAATGACGCATTTAAAAAAAAAAAAAAAAGTTGATTGAATCGATTACGCAAATTTGAACGTGGGAAGTCAAAATCATTATCAAAATTCGATTAATTGTGCAGCCCTAAACGGTACACACTTTTTTTATTTCCTATTTGTATTATCTATTGATATTTTCTTTTGCTAACATCAGAAAAATTCTAAAGGAAACACTGTAAAACAAACGCATTTTAAAAAGAATTGTTACTGTAATAGTTTGTCTGCATGAAGAGCCAAACACACACACCCCACACTCACTCTCTCTCTCTCTCTCACACTCACACACACACACACACACACACACACACACACACAACAAATCCCCCTTAACCCTCTGAAGAGTCCAATCAATGTTTGACACTCCTACTTAAAAAGCTAAGCTACTGAATTTGTCATTTGAGACGTTTATTTACTATTTTGTAAACTAATTTAAAGCACCAAAATATTTGAATGTAGGTCTGTTTTCACAAGAGATTTGATTTCTCAACTTTAGGGCCAAACCATCTCTTTATACATTGCCCTGGAACAAATTAAGACCTGGTTGTACTGAAAGGTGAGTTTGTTCTGAACATTTTAATATGAGACACATTGGTATCAGTATATATGCAAATATCTTTTTAAAAGGAGAACTTAAGAAGATATGTTAAAATGTCCTTAGAGCTCAGAGGGTAAAAGACCAAATAATTCCTCACCTTCAGTAATGTGTTGTAGGGTCTCTTGAGATCAAGCTGCAGCAGGTTCCCAATTAGGGGTAATGGTTTTGGTCCTGGAGGTTCCTTTCTGTCTTCCTTGGAGCTGAAGCTAGAGGAGCAGACAAGGTAGACGAGTAGCAGGACAACAAGACCCCCCAACAGGGAGATAGAGCTGGAGGACTGGAGAAA
>NC_048424.1:2156607-2175689 GCF_013103735.1 Etheostoma cragini | reverse complement strand
GAGGAGCAGACAAGGTAGACGAGTAGCAGGACAACAAGACCCCCCAACAGGGAGATAGAGCTGGAGGACTGGAGAAACAGTTCTAATACCCCCATGACTTGTCTGAAGTTGCCACCTCACTGACAAAATATGTAGTTTTGAGTGTTCTGGTTAACAGAGCGTTCACAACTATCTGCAAACTGCCGTAATTTCCCAACTTCCTGCTGTATTGTGATTGGTGCTTCTTGTGGGCGTGACTTAACATAACTCACATGAAAGCTTTGCTGACCTTTGTTACTACTTCTCTCTTGACTTCTACTGCTGCTGCTGCTCATATGGCATTACACAAACCTCACATCCAGTTCAGCATTAACCTGAAGTCTCTTAAACTTCAACTTCCAGCTGTATTTTGGTTATGCAGCAAGGTATACAATGCATTAAAATACAACATAGTCACACAATACTGAAGGAGATTGGGGGTGACTTGATTACCAGAAATTGTATTTATGTAGCACATCTCAGCAACAGTGCAATTCAAAGTGCTTTACATTCAACATTAAGCTACTTAACTGACTGACTTAACTGCACTGTGTAGTGCTTTAAGAAATTAAACAGCTTCATTGTACTGCTGTTTAGCAGAAATTGTTTAGTGCCCCAAACCAAACCCCCTCCAGATGATTAACACGCTCTTTTTAATGACGTCAACTCAGGATAATGAATGACGTTAAACCGGTGGAGCTATGCATGTTGTTGGCGTGCTTAACAGTATGATGGTATTAGGTCGACAAGACGAAATAGGGCCATTATCATGATATGGATTTGACCGTGCGAGATGTAGTCATGAAACATTACAGGTGTGTAGTTCAGATCAAAATAAAGGCCAAGTTTGAAAAGGAGTTTGGTTTGTAGCAAGGGCATTGGAAGTAGTTAAAAACAGTTTAAAGGAATTGTTAAACTACAGTGTCGGGGAAAACTCACTTTTTACATTATTTACAGTACTTGATTTTCATCTAATACGTGAAAATGTACACAACCTTATTTGTTTAACCGTAACTCAGTTTTACTAAGAACCATTACAGGAAGTGGTTTTTAGAGCCTGACCGATATATCGGCGGGCCAATATTATTTGTTTTTTTTACATATATATGTATAAAAAAACAACAAATATTGTATCGTATCAGCCTTAAAAATCCTTTATCGGTCTAATGCCTTTGTTTTGAAGCAGCCTACACAGAAGATGAGTGTTGTGTAACTAGCTGTCATGAGATGAACATGAGACGCTAGATGCAAATGGTCAGCTATGTTTAAATTTGGTCACTTTCTTGTTTGTAAAACTGCAACATATTGAACAAAAAAATGTTCACCGTGAAAGACAAGCAATTTGGTCATCATTCGAAGCCACTACGCTACAAGGGGGGTAGAAAGTAACCCCCACTTAATGCTGTAGTTTTAAAAAATATAACTGTGAACAATCTGATCTGGCACACCAATAACACCAGTTTATTTGTTTATTTAATACAGGGACAGTGCATATTAATGGCCATTTCTGTCAATATGCCAGAGTAAGCCAAAAGGCTATTTTTCATCTGCAGTCCCTAAAAAGTAAAATGACATACTTACATAACAATTACAATATATTTTACATTGGGTAAAAGTACTACTACTGAAGTTAAATATAAGAAAAGTTAAGTTAAAAATACACTAGAAACATAGCTGACCAACATTCAGAAAAGCATCAGACAAAGACATGAACACATGTACACAAGGCAAGAAGCCAGCAGGGGGCAGCAAGACCAGGTCTAACGGTTCATGGAACTGTTGACTGCTCTGATTTGTCAATGATCCATTTTTCTTTATATGTGTTTATTTTTCTGATGGTTATGGGGGTGAGGCTCCACTCTTTAGAAGCTTGAAAAGAAAAAGCCGTTAAGCATTTAACCCCGACCTCCTTCTTACAACATCTGTTTGGTGCATGGAATTACCACTTCATGAACTGGGGAGAAAACACTGGCAGGGGACGTAGACCACAGAGTAATTATCTTTCAGTTGTTTTTTGGCTGAAAAGTATTTCTTAAAAAAACATGTTGGATCATATAAACTTAATATTTATTAGATTCGAAACAAGAATATTTGCAGCTTTGAGTAAAAGGCATTTGGGATGAGGTGAGCGCCTCCAGCTTTAATGCTGTGGTACTCTGTTGAAACATTTCAGACGGTGAAAGAGTTACTGCCACAAAGGCCAGAAATATTGAGATCTTTATTGCCTACATGAAAATATGAAATTAGTATTTAGCTAGGTACAAGAATATTTTATTGTTGTAGTTTCAAGATGAATAGTGCTCTGCAGATATACAGTATGTAGCTAATGAGGAGAGTCCATTGCTGGAACATGAGCACTTGTAAAGCAGAGATTTAACTATTTTTTTTTTAAATTACTTCAGTGGTGTTGAACATTTTCATTACTATAACTACTTTAAAAGCCCTCATGTACGAGGAAAACACACACTTTACGAGGAAGCTGGCAGTATTTGAACGGTTTCAAAGACAGATTGCCAGGCCTGGTTTAATAACAACATTTTGGCTCATTCAACATGTTGAATATGAATCTTGAAGTCTGGCATGCTGTCAAGCCAAATTCGTAGGTATTTATGTGGCTCTGCAGGAGGGATCTGGATATCTTCTATAGTTGTAATGGCAAGATAGTCAGAGATGCCAATGGATGAAGAGAATACCATGGACTCAGTCTGATCTGCTTACCTCAAATGCAACCTACTCTATTAAAGTCATAAAAAGGGGCCAAGCAGCATTTTCAAGCCCTACTGCTCAAATACAGGAACAGCACACAGTTTATGGGGTGAAGGGTTGAGGGTGAAGCCCACACGTGGAGTCAGATCCAGTTCATCCTCTGAAACTCCAGGAGGAGGAGTGAAACGGAAGTGCTGCAGGAGGGTGGTGAAGAAGATGAAGAGCTCCATCCTGGCAAGACTCTCTCCGAGACAAATCCTTCGACCTGTTAGAGAGAGAGAGAGAGAGAATGAAGGAAAATGTTCATCTCATCTGCAAGTGAATAAACATCAAGAGGTAATGGCTAAATTCACCAACCTGCAGAAAAAGGCATGAAGGCGTCCCGCTTAACAAACTTCCCGTCTTTGTCCAGGAAGTGAGCAGGATAAAAGCTGTGTGGCTTCTCCCACTCACTCTCATCATACAGAACAGATGTTAAAAGAGGATATACTGTGGTCCCCTGTGGACAAAACAGAAATTGAGTTTCCTAAATGCTCAGCAAAAGACAATTCCTGAAGCACAGTGTTTTATGAAGTTAATTTGAGATTAATACTAGGTATTTTATTCAGTCTTGCCTTCTTAATGAAGTGACCCTGGAAGGTGATGTCTTGGCTCGTTTTGTGAGGTACTGCCATTGGGACAATGTTGGCCAGTCTCTGTGTCTCATGGATGACAGCGTCGGTGAAGGGCATGTTCTTCCTGTCCTCAACCTGCACTTGACGACTTCCTATCTCCCTGCTCAGCTCTTCCTGGACCTGGTCTGAGAGAGAAAAAGTTTTTTGTTTTCATGAAGACGTTTTTTTTTGTGCTGGTAAAGCAGATATATAGTTACTTGGAGTGTTGGTGTTTGTATGGAAAGTCCCTTACCTTGGATTTTAGGATTTTTGGCCATAAACAGAAGTCCCCATCTCAGCGTAGTTGCTGTTGTGTCAGTGCCAGCAGCAAAAAGATTAAGAACTGTGTGCAAAAGGTTGTTTTCGTTGAAGTGACTATTGGAAATCCCAGATTCCTGCAGGTGAAAAATCACCAGTGCTGTGATTCAAACACATTTGATTCAAAACTTTGATATATAAAACATGGACTGGGTCCTTGTCACTAATAACTCTACTGTCGGCCTGGGAAGGTTGTAGAAAGACAGAGACATTAATCAACTAGTCGAGTCACTGGATGAATCTACGCAAAACCCCAACACAAGCTCTGGTCTGTGACACAATTTAGTGTGGTTGCCACATTCAGTGTTGCCACATTCAGAATTGCCACATTCAGTATTGAACGTTGTGTGATGATCTTTGATTGTGTCAACTAAAAAAGATGTTGTATTACTAGGTATTAAAGGGTATCTTTTATGTAGCATTTTCAGGGTCATACTTGTTTTTTGTGTTTGCACAAAGACATGTTTACATGCTTTAATATTCAAAAAACACTTTTATAATTCTTATACTCCCCATTGATGCTGCACATGTATTCACCCTCTTTTATAAGACGCTCTGCTGGAAATCTGAATGTACTAGCTCCCAGAGATTTGTCAAAAATACATTTATCTCATTATTTGAAGTACTGCCTACGTTTAACATTGACATCCGACATAACATTGTACAGTAGATATATGGAAAAACGCAATATGTACACTTTAAGCTGTATTTCAAATCAAATTAAAGAGTGTGATTTGATTTTAAACACTTTGTAAAATCTTAATTCTTAATAGCAATGGGCTCTACCTCCAGATTTTGCTTTCGGACCAGAAAGGCGTCCACAAAGCCTCTGCACATCTGTGGATTGAGGGTCTCTTTCAAACGACTGAAAAAACGTAAGTTCTGTTCCTTGTTGGCAACACCTATTGCAACGACTTCCTTCTTCACAGAAATCAATTTACCAATCCATGGAAACATGTTATACACCTGTTAAACAAAAAAAATACCAGTATGTACAAAAAGTCTTCAACAGACACGTGAGGAATTACATAATTTCTTCAGTTCAGTTTTAATATGAAAATTAAATCCCAGTGCTAGTATTATGAAAAGTCACCTGTACAGACGGGGAGCCCACAAGTTGAATGTTTATATTTGTTCGATCTACCAGGGATGTAAACTCTGGATCATCATATTCAAATCTGCTGCCATAAACAATGGAGCAGATAATATTAGAGACTGCATAGTTCATTGGTTGGGACGTATCAAACGCTTTGCCTGCAACAAGGAAAACAGGAAAATATTACACATCAAAAGGGTTGACAAAACTTGGCTCAATATGCAATAGGTTATAATAATACACTTACCTTTAAATTTCCTGAACACTTCGAGGAGGTGTTCACATTCCTCAATGATTTTGTCCTCACTCGCCTTCTTGCCCATCCCAAAGTCTCTCAGGTTAGTCAAAGCAAAGCGCCTCATCTCCTTCCACGATTCACCATTGGACCATAAAACCCCTGAGATGAAGACGATCAGCAACACATGTTAATAAATCAGCTGATTTTGATCAGAGGCTGTAACCATGAGGAGGATAAGTGTTTGTAAAAAGGCTTGGCTTACCATGTCCGCTATTAAAGTCCTCCACAATTTGGACTGCACCTCTGTCTCCAAACTCTTCAGCATGATTGACAAGTGCCTCCTTCACCGTCTTGTACCCAGCCAGGACCACCACTTTTTGGGGGCCGAAATACACAGTGAACACTGATCCATATGTCTTGGAAAGCTATGATCAGGGGCACAATGTCATGACATGTGATATATTACACAGGAGAAAGAAAGAAAACCAGTTGAGCACAGTAGCACAAACTACCTCTCAAAAGCTACTCTTACAGCACTTTCTCACCTTCAGTAATGTGTTGTAGGGTTTCTCAAGGTCAAGCTGCAGCAGGTTCCCGAGTATTGGAAGTGGTCTTGGTCCTGGAGGTTCCTTTCCCTCGTTGTGAGAGCTGAAGCTGGAGGAAGAGATGAGGTAGATGAGCAGCAGGACCAGCAGAGCCCCCAACAGGGAGATAGAGCTGGAAGATTGGAGAAAGAGATCTAATATCCCCATGGCTTTAAAAAAAGGTTTCCTAAAATGTCTACTTCACACTGGAGCCTTTACTTTTTGGGAGTGTTCTGTAAAGAGGGAAGTACACCGCAGTGATATATGCTTCCTTGTGGGAGTGTTTGAGTGTGAGTCCTCCTTTTGTAGATGCACGTAAGGGAAACAGCCCAGCCCAAGAAAAAGGGGAGAGTTCACAGACAGAAACTAGTAAACCATTTTCAGAGTAGAGTGCTTTGTTTGTTGTTTGAGGTTAATGAGATAGATTTGCACATTTGTTATCTTGACTGCCATAGCTCAACATTGGCATGTGATCAGAAAGAGCTGAGTAAGTTAGTCTGTACAGAGGGTGAAGGATTAAGTGAGATAAAGTCTCACCCAGACAGGTAACTCTGACCCAGTTCAGTTTCTATGCACCACATTAGGGCTGCTCAATTAAAAATCATAATCAAGACTATTTTTGGTCAATATTGGAATCACGATTATTCAACACGGTAACTGATTGACTATCGGAAAGATGTTGCAGATTTTTTGTAATTTTAAAAACAGTGAAACCGTTAAAAAAAATCAACAGTGAGAAAACTGTGAAACGTCCCCTAAAACGTTTCTTTTTAGTCAGAACACAAGAATTTAAAATAAGAGTGCTTGCAAAACATAATGTGCAAAATAATATATTTTTTTGCAATTATATTATTGTTGTGATCGTTAGAAGCCAAAATCAAAATGCAATTACATTTCGATTGATTTTACAGCCCTACACCAAATCTGGATCAAACCCCCAGAGAACTGCAACTCTTGTTTTAAGTCAACACTAAAGACTTTTCTTTTTTAAATCAATTAGTTGCATATTCTTCTTGCACTGTAACTTTTATTCTCATTTTATACCCATCTTATTCTATGTTAGATAAATATTTTTCAGTGTTGTAACTGCTTTTTATTGTTGTAAAGCACATCAGTGTTTCACACAGGTTGAAAATTGACCACGCGGCACGTGGTGGCTGGGTTCAGTAATAATCTAATCCAATGAAGGTTTATGACTTTTTTTTTGGAAAACAATGACTATGTTACATCATCCAATAATTGAGGAAGAATAACTAGTTACATATTAAACAATTTAGACATAAGCATGATACAGATACAATTATTGGGACACTATTCTGCATCAGTCATACTTTCAGGGTAATTATTAGTGCGGTACAATTTGAGGTAAATATGTGATATGACATTGTTGGATATTGCCATATTAGTTGCAATCCAAAAATATAAACATGTACACAGTTCTGCCATTTGGCTGCTTTCAGTATTCTGCTAAAATTCTGCTTGTTGAATTTAAAACAAATAAAAATGTAGCCATGATGATTTTTGCCAAATGATAACGCTTGGGGAAGATAAAATACCAGATTACCCTGAGCCCCAAATGTGACATGTACATTAGGGCTATCTTAAGTATATTCTTGTTTCTTGAATCATTTTGTGAAGTGTTTTAATCTGTGTTTTGGGGATGCTAAACATGCTGTTTTGTACTATACACGTCCTGTGGCACTCATTAGGATCTAATCTGATCAGATTTCTGTCATTCTAACACCTCTTGGGTTGTAGTTTAAAACGTGTACAACCAAGTTAAAAAAAACATTAAGGGTAATATTCAGGTTTGAGTCCATACATTTGGTTAATGGATACAGGCAAGGAGAAATGAATGCTCGTTAAGCAACCATTAGCTCCATTAGCGCTTAACTCATTAACAACGTTCGGGGAGTTTTTACTGCGGAAATGCATCATTGACACTGTCATGCACATAGAGAGTGACTTCACGAGAGGGAGGGACTGGAGGTCGCTGGTCTTTGTCCGCTGTAACATACACCGTTGGTTGAAAAAAAAAAAAAACGACGTCCCACGTTTTCCTTTGTAACTTGATGCCACTGAGTTCAGCCAGACATAGCTGACGTAAGATAGTTCAGAAAGCCATTGGCCTAATCCCAGATGGTCCAAGGTCCAGACTTTGGTGGGCATTTTCACAAAATCGATTAGGCCTTAGGGTTGTCCCAATGTTGAATTTCAAAGGGCCTGAGGGTTTTAGTACACACTTACCGAGCTCTTTCTGTGAGTCTGCATCAATGCAGAGTTCACTGTTAGAAATAACTAACGACGTGTTCGTTAAATCTCTGAAGGAGTAGTGAGGCTTGGGTCAAATAAAGAATTAACAAAAGGTTTAATGAAAGAGAATGATGAAAATGACAGGACAAAGATAATAAAACACAAAAATACCAAAACACTGCCAGCAGCAGACTGACATACCTGCCTCCCCTTCTGGAGTCACATCAATCAGTCCTGAAAATGTCTAAATAACACAGCTGTATTCCTTAGAGTTGAGAGGGGTTCCTCAAGTAAAAACTCTCTTTATTGGTTAAATGTCTTCAAAAGAAAGGTGTTATGTCTTAATCCATCCATGGAGGTCCACAGGACCCTACCGACCAATTATTTCCAAACTACTGGAATACGCGTTGTTTGTTCCCATCAAGTCTGGCCCAGCTGGGATGGCTCAAAAAGGCCCAAAAGATGGGACAGCAAATACCTTTCCTGTGGGGACAATGAGCGTCCTCATGTATGCTTAATGATAGATATGAACTCATCAATTCTTTAGAAGCTAGGGTTGAGATAGTTGGATGCTAACTAGGCTTTATCAGTAATGAAACAATGTGACTGCTGGGTATACATAAAGTACATTTAAACTAAAAGTACATTGTTTTCATAACATATGCAATGTTTTTAATTTTAGGGTAATTACCCACAGTTCAAAGCGTTGTGACTTTTACCGAGTAGACCATGGGGAAATTCGGAAATTCCAAAGTTAAACAGCACGACCACGGAACAGGACAGACCTGTTGTCCATTTTGTCATTTAAATAGCAAATGCACCTGCGCCCAGCTTTGCACCCATGGGCGTGCTGGTGAATTCTTGGTGGATTGCTATCTTGACGCAGCAGAAAGTGATCGCGCCATTGACCAACAAAAACCTGGTCTAAAGTCAATAACGCAGCATTTCATTGTTATTGTAAAAGCACATTAGTGAAATGCACCTGGGCTCGTACACAGCACCCGCACACTATGCTTGTTACACACACAGGGAAGCTCAGCAGCACACACACATGCAAAAGAATAAAAATAAAAATATTACAGTGCATATCCACCATTATAATAGCAAGGGAATGGGAGATGATACTCTGATTGTTTTTTTTAATGTTAAACCCAAAACACACAAAAGATTAATGAAGACACCTAGTAAAACCCTTTCAACCATGCACCCTGCCCGCAGACCCTTTTTTCTGCCGTCAAACTTTAAAAAGTTGATTTCTACGCGCCCTAAACGCACCTACGCCATGCACTTCAAGCCGTGCGCTTAGATTCTTACAATAGGGCCCAAGGCTTAAAGTAAGAAGGAGGTATTATGGTTATATTTGCTTCTACGAGCGTTATCAGCATTTGATCAAACAAAGGCATTCGAGCAGAACTAATGGGCAGATAATAAAGAAATGATGACTTCTTGATTTAAACTTTCAGTGTTTTGTGGTTTACAGCTTATAAAAAGGCTGCCTTTCTCCCTTTTCACTAGGCCCAAAATTAAGACTGTTTGCTGTCTGCTTAATTCTTAATTTCACTTTAAAGTTTTAGGTTATTGTTTTAGTTTGTTGCTCTGCTGCTCACCCGCTTAATCAGGTAGAGTGGATGCAGGTTTGCCTCATGAGGTCTTTTCTGAAGGGAGGGGCTGGGAAGTCCTAAGGTGGTGGGCCTATTGTAGTGGGTTTAAATATATATATGTTTAAATAGTAGTTTTGGCAGTACTTGATCTATCCAATTGTAATGATGTTTTGAGAAAATTAAGCGTTAATGTTGCTTGCTCAGGATAGCTCACCCTATAATCACCAGTGTAGGGTGTATGGTCCAATTTGGGGGTGTGAGGGTGTTGAGTTAAAAGGGCAGCAGGAGAAGAAAGGAGGATCTTAGCCACTCACTGGGAGGTTGCCGGTTTGTTTGTTGGCTCTTATGTTTCCTCAGTTTAATATTAGGGTTTGAGTATTTTTTAGTGTAATTTTTGGGAACTTTAAAACTGCTTTTCCAGTCGTCAGTCATGACAGAGCTGATAGAATACAGATCTGGCAACACTGCAATGATGTGGAGTGAAGGTGAAATCTGAATGCCTTTTTATTTACAGTACAATCAGATCTGGCAGCATGGCAATGATGTGGAGTGAAGGTGAAACCTGAAGGCCTTTTTTTTTATTCACAGTATAATCAGATCTGGCAACACTGCAATGATGTGGAGTGAAGGTGAAACCTGAATGGCTTGATTTACAGTACATTGATGATAAAACAGTGGCATGGTTCATTGGGTAGTCTGCTCACCCTTGACCAGTTTCAAGAAAGAGTGAAGATTAAATACTTCAAGAGGATGTGTTGAAGAGCTGTTGTAATTTATAGCTAGATGTACCTAATAAAATAGTCTATATCGACGACGATTCATTTACAGGATTGCTCCGGTGCCGCTGGGAGATCAGCCGGCTGTCCCTCATTTTTGGCCAGATGTCCGTCACCTTCTGCTTCCTTTGTGCTGGCGTTCTAACCGCGGGTGGATTTCTGAGCACTATGGTTACCTGCTCCTCAGATCTCTGCACGGTAAATCCAGACAGCTAGCAAAATGCTACCTCAGGAAGAGGATTGTGTCTTTAACATTTGACCTACTGTCTTTTCGAAATTAATGAAAGGAAACCTTACAGTGAACACTAACTCCTAAAGTGAGGTATGAATCAAAATCTAAGTTGCCTTAACACTCATTACTACAGTAGAAAGCTTTTAGCAACAGTTACCATTCTGCTTAATGCTAGTAAAGTACAACCAAAACTGAGACAGTAACTTATGGCACAGTATCCACATATTTTATATGGGTTAAAAAAGTATGCACACACAGAACCTCAGATGGAGCTTTTACCTAGATAGTATAAAACCTTGTAAATTATCAACTTTACTGGATCAAATTTATCGCTTACCTCGAATTACATAACATAAATTGGTGGCAAAGATCATAGTAATAAAAGTTTTTACTTTGTGCCGTCACCTTTTATCCAGTCACCTTATTTCCGATGGTCCTTTCTTATCAAAATAAGTTGACACATTTGTGCATTTTGTGCGGACTATCTAAACATTTTTTGGAAACAACTTTTAAAAGTTCGTCATGTCTTTTTCTGCCAGTTGGTGAGTTTAGGCATCACTTCGCGTACCTTCTGCTCGCAGATGACCTGAAGCTTTCATTTGTTGCCCATGCTCTTTCTCACAGATCACATGATTTGTCTCAAGGATAATTTGGCCAGGATAGGGCTCTTCATCTTCTTTTACCAATCTCCTGCAGATGTATGTTTTAGATGGTTAACTGAGGCTAAAAACAGCAATTATTTAACCAAACTATGGCTGTAAATCTAGTGAATACTGGACTAAACCAGGGCTAAAACTGTTAATAGTAGACTTTGTATATGTGGTATTCACAACACATATACATATTTTGTTGGTGCATTTAGACTCAAGCTTGTTTATTTTTGCAGATTCTATTAGTGATTTAAGTGGCAAATGATTCTTTTAAAGTTTTTTGACCTCAACCTTCTCTTCATTCCTAAATCACTTAAGGCTGAAAGAGTCAGACTTGATACTCCTCATCATCCTCTATCCATCATGACTCTGTTAAACATTCTGATCCTAAAGGTCGTTACTGCCATTGTTAAATACCAGGTTTCCCCCTGACCTGCCTCAATTATAGACTGTCAATCACCACTTAAGCCACACCCCTTTCTAAGCTTATAACTTCACCCTTTAGGCTCCTTTTCCCTCCAAAAAACCAGAACAAATAGAGGAGTGATGTGAGTCTAATGGGCTTTTTTCATTGTATAACCCTCATATTTGCTCACATTGAATGTTATGCCTGAAAGCTGCATATAAATTGTTTGATTTATGTTAGATTGCAGGGGGAAATCCCTATTTGAATTTAAGAAAAAAAATACAGATTGTGGATTCAGTGCAGACTGTGGATGCATTACTGATCTATATATAGCCATTATTCACCTGCAACCACTGTAAACCTTTTCCCTGCCTTGACAACAATAAAACCTTGGAATGGCACTGGATCCCATATTTAAATGTGTACACCACATCAGCTGTTCAGTGAACCAACACCATCAGCATTAGTTTTTTCAGACTGTTTTGTCGCATTAGTAGGGCAGCAGTATTCAACACAATTGGTCATTTTGCAATAAAAGCAAAACTTTTGACGCCGACATAGGTTTATGTTATGAAAGAAAATTGACATTGGTGCGCTACAAACGTGGTCCCTGAAGCTGCCTCCACATGATCTGTGGTAAAAATGTCTCCGCAGCAACTGTGCCATTGAGGAAGCACTGTCCTAGCCTTGGAAGACAATGAAGGGCTCCATGCTGGCCAGACTTTGAGACAAGTTCTACTTGACATGTCATTATCATCTTGGTTACATGTTAAGTGTTTTTGGTGTGAATATTTAACCAAAACCACATTCCTTCCCTTAAAGTTAAAGTCCTACATACCCATTAACCCCAACCGGGTAAAAATATCAATGACTGGAAAAGAACACTAGCAGTTGACATTATGAACACAGCAGTTATGTTTCTTTTGAGCCACATTTGTCAAAAGAAACATGTCAGAATATGCAGTATTCATTTAATTTCTATTACATTTGCAACACAATGATTTGCAGCTTTGAGTTTGAAGCAGTTGGGAAGGTTGAGCAAGACCAAGATTAATGCTGAAAGAGAGTTATTGCCACAAAAGTCAATCATTCCTTTATTTATTATGTACATCAAAATGTAATGTCAAGTTACAAGATGACCTTTTTTGTAATTGTTGTAAGATGCTTGTGTTCTGCTGTCATATGTAGTAAGTAGCTAAAGAAGAAAGTCTAATGAAAAGCTAATTACGTAATGAAGAAAGTCCAATGCTGAGACATAAGCGATTCTAAAACAAACATTTTCTTAATGATGTGTTATTTTAGATTTATTTTATTTTGCACTACACAGCGGCCAAATATATAAATTAATAACTTTGTGTATTGTCTTGTCAGGTCACACACACATACACACACCCGACTCTCCGAAAGGTTAAAGACGACACAAGGGTTAAAGGTGCAATATGTATCACTGACAGCTAGTGTTTAAAATAGTTACTGCAGTACAAATTCAAAATACTGGGGAGAGTTGATTAAAAAGAGGAATAAAAAGAAATTCAAAAAAATGTAGGAAAATCCAACCTTTAAAGGACACCAATTTCCTTTTTGAATGCATTGTAAATAAATACATTTTCTTTCTTAAAATACAGGCAGCATAAGTATACACCCCCCTATGTTAAGTTTTCATAGAGGCAGGCACATTTTTATTTTTAAAGGCCAGTTATTTCATGGGTCAGGATACTATGCATCCTTTATCCCTTGGCCTTTGGAATTAAAATAGCCCCCCATAATCACATACCCTTCACCATACATAGGGATAGGCATGGGGAACTTCGAGCAATTGACTCACGCAAGAGCACACGAGTCACCGACTCAATGCCATACATCATTTTATGTCATTTCAGAAGTAAAATAATGGCTTTTGTTGTTCCATCCATCCATCTTCGACTGCTTATCTGGTATCGGGTCGCGGTGGCAGCAGCTACAGTAAGGGACCCGAAACTTCCCCTACCCGTGCCACATCAACCAGCTCCGACTAGGGATCCCGAGGCGTTCCCAGGCCAGGTTGGAGATATAATCTCTCCACCTAGTCCTGGGTCTTCCCCGAGGCCTCCTCCCAGCTGGACGTGCCTGGAACACCTCCCTAGGGAGGCGCCCAGGAGGCATCCTTACCAGACGCCCGAACCACCTACCCTGGCTCCTTTCGACACAAAGGATGACTGAGCTTCTCACCCGATCTCTAAGGGAGACACCAGCCCCCCCCTCCTGAGGAAACCCATTTCGGCCGTTTGTACCCTGGATCTCGTTCTTTCGGTCATGACCCAGCCTTCACGACCATAGGTGAGGGTGGGAACAAAAATTGCCCGGTAGATCGAGAGCTTTGCCTTCTGGCTCAGCTCTCTTTTCATCACAACGGTGCGATAAACAGAATGTAATACCGCACCAGCTGCTCCGATTCTCCGACCAATCTCACGCTCCATGGTCCCCTCACTCGCGAACAAGACCCCAAGGTACTTAAACTCCTTCACTTGGTTTCTTGCTGAGAACCATGGCCTCAGATTTATGCAATACAATGTTTTACCGTAAAGGAGGATTTTATGCTTTGCTTTCTCTGACCCCTCACACGTGGCAAGGCAACCAGCCCTCACAGACTACAAAACTACTCACTCCACCCACCCACCCCAACACCATTATCCCCTCCAAACTGATCACCAAACTCAATTCAATTCCTCTCTCTGTAACTGGATGGTGCACTGACAACAACTTGGCTCTCCACACCAAGAAGACCAGCTTTAAGTGTCTGGGTGCCCACTCTGAGGACCTATCTTGGACCTTCAACACCTCTACCCTGATTAAGAAAGCTCACCAGCGTCTCTTCTTTCTGAGGAGACTTAAGAAGATCCACTTGTCTCATTAGATCCTGGTGAACTTATACTGCTGCACCATTGAGAGCAACCTCACCAACTGTGTCAGTTTGGTATGGGAACTGCTCCGCCCATGACCGGAAAGCCCTGCACAGGGTGGTGTAAACTGGCCAATGCATCACCGGTTCCTCCATCCCCTCCACCTGGCTTAATACCTTATCCCGGTTTTGTGCCACAAGCCCCTGGACTTTATTGTGTTTTTATCCTTGTATCTAATGGATGACTTTTCCTATGTAAGGAATTCTTAATGCAATTCAATCAATCACCTTGACGTTCCACTTTCAGGATGGCGCTGATGTTGCAGGAAATTCCTCCGGATGCATTTATTTTCTGTTTCCTTCTCCTTAATTTGCGTTGGAATTTCAAATTTGGTGGATTGCTGAGGACTATGGTTACCTGGTCCTCAGATCTCTGCAGGGTAAATCCAGAAAGCTAGCTAGACTATCTGTCCAATCCCAAATGCTATGTGGAGTAACCAGACCCTCCAGCAGCACACTTTGGAGGAGGGTCTGGTAAAGCCAGACTACTGATAATATAATGCAGTTTGGTACGCGGATGCTAGCCTTTAATACTGTGCAAAAATCTACATATATTACCCCATTATTATCCTGTTATTACAATATTATAACTATTATCACTACCAAGATATACATATGGTTATCATTGAACCCATTCCTAGTTATTACCTTTGTTATTGCATGTTATTACATCTGTTACCTTCTTGTCACCTTATTACCCCAGTATTACATCTAAGTACTGTGATGTATTACCAAGTTACTACTTTGGTAATAATAATAAAAATTTGAATTTGTAATGCACTTTATTACACAAATCCCAAAGTGCTACGTGATAAAACTTTGTTTTATCATGTAGCATGATACCTCTAAACCCCACTATTACCACCTTATTACTGTGGTGGAATGTAAAGTGCTACCAAAGTGGCAAAACTGTATTAATTGTATGTGTTTGGAAACAAAGTTTCTTCATAACATTTCTATCACAGATATAAATGTGAGGCCTTATTGTAAATTAGATTATGTTCTGTCAGATAGAAACTAAAATGTGTCGGTTCTTGGCCTTCGTATTTAATCTCTAAATGCACAACGAATCTTCAGACATTTAAGGAAATCATAAGCTGAAAGACAGATGCTGATATTCTCCTCCTACAAACATTCAGCAACCTGCAAAAGAGAGACTTTGAGGAACCAACTCATTACAGGAAGTAGATTCTTTATTTTTAACATTCATCTGTTCATTATGTAGGCTGAGCACCCAGCGACATAATTTTAGCAACTTATAAAAGTAAGTGTGAGTCATAAAGAGGAAGTGACACATTGCTCCTCCCAGGAAGAAGATTATTTTCTCTTTAATACCCATCAGTTCACAGACTGACAGTGTAAAGCTGAGAAAGGATAGATGAAAAAGCTGCACTATGGTTAATATCAGATGGATTAAAGTGTTTTTATTTCTAATGAACATGCTTCATCTTACAGGTAAGAGTAGATATTAAATATAGAAATACCAAAAACTAAAACTAACTTTTATATATAGCGACTTTTATTTAAAGGAGGCTCATTTTCAGGTTCATACTTGTATTTTGGGTTTCTACTAGAACATCTTTACATGCTTTAATATTTTTTTTAAACACCTTATTTTACTCATACTGTCTTTCTGAAGATACGCAACCTGTTTTCAGACTCTGTCTATAATACTCCATTATAGCGCCGGTCTCTTTAAGCCCCTCTCCCCCAAAAACCCCCAGTGTACTCTGATTGGCTTGTGAAAGTAGTTCTCGAGCCGTGGGGGGAGATACTCAGATGGTGGGCAATGTATTGTAATGAGTCTGCATGTGTGCTATATGAACAGGAGCCAAATCTGAATGGTTTGTCAAATCCCTTGTTTTCTGATGAAGGCATCCCACAAACAGCTGACTGGGTCATCTTTTTACATTTTTGTGGGTCGGTAGGCACTCCAGATACCCAAATGTTTGTGAACAAGCACTGAAAGACTGTTTAAGACAGCAGAATTTTGTGAAATTTGGAAACAACGGATGAAACACGTTTGCAAACTCATATTGCATCTAAAACAACAAGTTCTCCCAACCATTCCACTGCATATGTCGTTTATACCGTCTAAAAACAATCGCGTTTCCTAAATTGCTAGCTGTGGCAGAAAATATGACCCACAGGAGCTTTTTCTGTCCTCGTATCTAAACGTTACGTTTTTAAAATACATCACTACTAATGTGAAAATGTCGTAGTTTGGTTAGGTTTAGGTGCAAAAATTACTTGGTTATGTTTAAAAAAAGTTTGTGGTTGTGGTTCAAATCCGTACATTTGATACGTTAGCCTGGATTTCCACCAACTGTGAAACGGCTGCGTGTCATGAGGACCCCTCGAGATTCGGGAAATCACGTATGATTGCGCGATATAACAGGATGTAGTTTTTTATAAACAGAATCACAAAACCTCGGCCCTGTTGACTTCAGGCCTGTTAAGGCTTTTTTAAGGTGTAGTGCAGGGAAAAATGATCCGCCGTGAGCACGGTGTATTTTATTTTGAAAATTAGCCGTTATTTTTATTTTGTTTTTATCAGCCGTGTGCTAAATTGCTGCAGAGCTCTCCGACGTCCGGCAAAAATAGAAGCTCTGCGTATCTGCTCCGCAGTTGGTGGAAATCAGCGGTTACTTCACTCACGGTCACGCACCCGATGCAGAACGTGTCGTAGTTTTGTTTGTTCCGTAATGTAAAAAGAAATCGCCGTTTACGTTTCTTTTCAAACTGGACACGAACGAACCTCTGTCTCTTACCTCCTTACAAAGAGTTTGGAACTCTTCTTCGTCAACTTACCTCGTTATTTGCTCCCGTCATAATGCCTACGGTCACTAGAGGGCACCGCCAACAATAGAACGGAAATATATGCCGTTAATAGTGTTTGAACAAACGACATGCTGGGATGTGATGACAGTTCCATCTACAACTATCCTCACACCAACTGTCTTGCGTGGAAGCATATTCGTATTTAAATTTTTCATTTTCCATTTAATTTCAACAGCAGCGAATGGACGTTTATCCCTCAGCTTTGTTGTCGGAGTTGGAGATGAATTCACTTTGCCTTGTGAACATGGGAGACATGATCAGGACAAATGTAACGGTACTTACTGGATCTTCAGTGATTCAGGAAGCACGTTGTCATTGTTGCTGGTGGAGTGTGGGAAGGTTGCTGAAAACGCTACGTCAGACGGACTGAGTGTTACAGAGAACTGTTCTCTGGTTAAAAAGAAGGTCACAGAGAAGGATGTCGGCCGTTACACCTGCAGACAGTTGGAATCAGAAGATGCTCACGTTTACCTGTCTGTTATCCACAGTGAGTATTCATATCATGGTTTAACTGCTCACATTTTCTTGTTAGAGCAACATACTGAAACAATTGCAATGGTGAAGTATTTAACTTTTACTCTCTTTCTCACAATCTTCACCAGTGACTGAACAGAAGGACACTGATGAGGTGACGTTGCAATGCTCTGTGTTGACATATGAATGGTGTAGACACACAGTGGAGTGGCTGTATGAGGGGAAAGATGGAGATATAAGATACGCAGATATGCAGAAATCCCACTCTGAGTGCTCAGTTAATTTGACATTTCTGACCTCTCCTCTCAAACTGAAGCCAAAGTATCATGAGTTGTTGTGTGAAGTGACAGATGCTGTGACTGAAGAAGTGCAGCTGTTTCCCTTCAGCCCTCAGTCCTTGGGTGTGAAAACAGGTGAGGTTATAATCACTTTACTCTGACATGACTCACAATCTACAATTGCATCTTTATAGATTTACCAACATATCCATTCCATTTACTTACTGCAGACGATGAACCTGAAATATTCTCACCACAGTTTGTTTGCTTTGGTCATTTCATTTGCACAGGTGGTCAGATAGCATCTGCAACAACTTTATTACCATTAACAATTGAAAGAGAGACCAACAAAACAGAGCCTGATACCAGTGGTACTTCAATAATACCACAAGGTAGCGACTCAAAATCTTCTCCTTGTCTCGAGAAGTATGGATGTCAAGCCAACACATGGCTTTAAATAGAGATACTGCAAGGAAAAGAACAGAAAGTATAAAATGTATTAATACCTTTACTCTAATCCCCAGGTTGGTTGAGGTTCATCATTGTGTCCGTGGGTTTAGCAGCTCTCATAATAACTGTTGTGGTGGTCTATATATGGACAAGAGCCAAAGGTGAGAACATTCACATATTTAATTTTTATAAAGAAGAACATTTTAAAGCGTGGAAACTAAAGTCGGCTCTTTTTTGTCTTTCCAGGCAACAAAACCCAGATGGATGGCGATGCTGTGAGTTATAAAACTGACTCATCAAACGCTTGTGTTCAGGCTGTTCTTATGAAATGAAACAAAGCCGTCCATAAGAATGCGTTGTTGTCTTTGTGGTATTTCACTGTTTATTCAAAGAATAAGTAATACTGACTGTATTGTTTTGAATCTAAGTCGCTGCAGCAAACAAAGGAGATTTATTTCTTCCCTGTTATCTCACAATCTCCAGTATGTTGTTGTGTTTTCCTCAGGAGCATCGTGATGAAGGTACAGTGACCTATGAAAACGTTGGAGAACCTTCTGTTTCTGTCAGACT
>NC_048424.1:2154633-2156507 GCF_013103735.1 Etheostoma cragini | reverse complement strand
TGTTTTCCTCAGGAGCATCGTGATGAAGGTACAGTGACCTATGAAAACGTTGGAGAACCTTCTGTTTCTGTCAGACTCCACTGATCAACAACGTCAACATCAACTCACCACAAAAATTAGTCCACAGCACTAAAACACCATCTTGAGATCATTTTGGGTTTTAAATGGCTGTGTTTGAAAACTGCAGATGTGAAAGGCATCTGTCTGTTATTTGACATGTTTCATATCTTAGCTAGTTTGCCATAGTTGTATCAGTGTTTGTGTTTTTGATTTATTTAGTTATTTTGTAGTGTAGTGAGTTTTAATTGAGTCAGTAACTGTCTTCTCTTTACTGTTGCTGATAATATAATGCAGTCCGGTAATAAATGGGTTTTTGGTACCAAAAATAAGTTTCTACATAGACTTTCTGGCACAGACATACTGTAATTGTGAAGCCTTATTGTAAAATAGATTATGTCTTGTTCTTGGGCCTCTCCTAAACGTTCAGAAACCCAAGGAAATCAAAAGCTGAAAGAGAGATGCTGATATGCTCCTCCTACAAACATTCAGCAACTTGCAAAAGAGACTTGGAGGAAGTAACTCATCACAGGAAGTAGATTTATTTTTAACATGCTGCAGCTCAGTGTCTCTGACAGTTGACAGCTGAGAAAGGGACAGAAAGAGACAGAGACGCACGATGGCTGAATTCAAATGGATTAAAATGGCTTTATGTGGGATACTGCTTCAGTTTACAGGTAAGATTACATATAATATACACAAATACTAGAAATGGTAAGTTATTATACAAAGTCTGCAGTTTGTTTTAAACAAGCTGAGTTTTGTGACATTTATTAATAAAATGAAACACATTTGCTAACTTCTGATGTTTCTAAAACCTTCCTCACACTATCTGTCAGCAGGAGAGCATATTCATATTTCAGTTTACTTTTCATGTTTCTCTCATCTCTTTCACAGCGGTGACTGGACGTCACCTCTCCTTCACTGTCAGAGATGGTGATGATGTCACTTTGACTTGTGATAATGTGGTAGACGGTCAGGTTAACTGTGACAGGACTAACTGGGTCTTAACTGGTTCAGGAAGCAGAGAAGTAGATCTGGTTACTAGAGGGCAGATTGTTGAAAGAGACCACGCTAAACGAGATAGACTGAGTGTTACAGAGAACTGTTCTCTGGTTATAAAGAAGGTCATAGTTCAGGATGTTGGTCTTTACCACTGCCAACAGCTCCTACCTGGACAGGAAGTTGAAGAGACTCAGCTTGAACTATCTGTTATTAACAGTGAGTATGTCCATCATCATGTTTTCAGATCAAACTTCCCTGATTAGTCTTCCAAGCTCAGTAAAATCCTCAGTGTCTGAAATGTGGACATGAAACAGAATCATTCCAGTTGTATTTTTCCCCCAATAAATCATTACATATAGTCTAATTTTTGTACAAAACTAATAATATGCAAATAGTAGTAAGTGTCCTTATGGGGACAGAAACCAGAAGTGCTGGTACTGGCCCATTTCAGACACTACTTATTAGAACAATACACTGAAACATTATAATAATTGATGAAGTAAATGGTCTTTGTTTTTTACCAGTGGAGGAATATGCAGATGGTGAGAGGGTGGAGCTGTCCTGCTCTGTGTCGACACGTGATTGGTGTGTACACACAGTGAAGTTGCTGTATGAGGGGGAAGATGCAGATGGACAGACTTCACACTCTAAGTGCTCTGTTACTTTGACGCTTCCTATTTCTAATCTCAAGCCGAAGTCAAAGTATCTAGAGTTGTTCAAGTGTGAAGTGAAAGATGGTTACACCGGAGAAGTGCAGCTGTTTCCCTTCATCCTTCAGTCCTCAGGTGAGAACCCAGGTGAGAATATGATGA
>NC_048424.1:2152237-2154533 GCF_013103735.1 Etheostoma cragini | reverse complement strand
TGGTTACACCGGAGAAGTGCAGCTGTTTCCCTTCATCCTTCAGTCCTCAGGTGAGAACCCAGGTGAGAATATGATGAGCTGTTTAAAATCAGCTTGAACTGAAACCATGGGATATTTTCTCACCGTAGTTTGTTGAGTTGTGTCATTTCTTTTGTCCAGGGGAGGATGCAACAACATCATCAACGATGGGAACAACTGAAAGCGGCAGAAAATCCAGAATCACCTTGACAACGCCTGCTGTCAGCGTTACTTCAACATCACTACAAGGTACTGACTCCAAAGGGTAGCGTATTATTCAGTCTTTCTCTCCACTTTTAAAACTAAAAGTTTAAATGCCATTTCATTTGTCTGGGTGAGCACACAGCATCAACAACAACTTCATGAACAAGTACAAATAAAAGTAAGACGAACAAAACAGTAACTGTTATCAGTGATGCTTAAACAGCACCAGGTAAAGTATGAATGTCAGACCGACACATGCTTGCTAATGGAGGTAATCACGTCGGGAAAAGCAAGTTTATTCTCTTTGACTACAAGATTTTTGAATTTGGCTGCAGCCAAGAACATATATAATAATAATAATATGTTATTATGTTACATATAAAAACACAAGACTTTCATTCTAACCTTCAGGCTGGTGGAGGGTCGTCACGGTGTCTCTGGGTTTAGCAGCACTCGTAATAACTGTTGTGGCGGTCAACGTATGGATAAGAACTAAAGGTGAGAACATTCAAAAAATATTTCTTATAAAAGAACAATTTAAAACGATTACGCTGTGGAAACTGAAGTCGGCTGTTTTTTTGTTTTTTTTAAGGGAACAAAACCCAGATGGAGGGCAATTCTGTGAGTGTTCAAACTGAATACACAAACGCTTTTGTTCAGGCTGTTTGCACAAAACATTCGTACATGTTAGACTGCTCTGGTCTGCGTGGGGAGGTGAGGGAGGAGATCAGGGTGGATGGCCAGGTCCTAAAACACAAGGCTTTCAAGCAGGGGAGTGGAGTCTCACGTGGACTTTCACGCAGGAAACTGTTGTTTTTGTCTGAGGGAACAATTTAAGGGGAACGCTGTTTTAATCCAAACTACAATCCACTTTCTCTTATCTTAACTTGTCGTTTTGGTGCCTAACGGCTGTCTCTATTGCACATGTAACGTATGCGGAGCGGATGTTCCAATCTCCACTTCCACTATATTCAATGACACTGGCTACACTGGGCAAGAGAGCAGCACGTGAGTGGTGTGTATGCTCCGCGGGGATTCGCTCTACAAGCGTTAAAATAGGACAGTCTTCTATTTCTGTTGTTTACGCAAAGTGTGTGCGGCCTTCTTACACAGTAATGGATCATAAAGTGTCCATATTTCTTTTAAATTAAACTACCGATATGCAGGAAATGACTTAATGACAGTCAATGAGCGTTTTTGTTTTGAGAGTCTCTGTTTTTATTTTGCGTTTCCTGTCCCCTGTGTCCTTTAACTAACAGCTGACAGTAGATTGACGTTTCCGAGTGTTGTCCCGGCTCCAAAAAACGAAAGAAACAATCCCAGAGGGAAAGCTCGGCGTGTCTCCTGGGAGTCACACAGTCCTACGCTGTGTGTGTGCTGCAGGTGTAGCCAGTTATTAAATACGCCCCGCGGAAATTCCAATCTGTGAAATGTCCACAAACATTATGCATTCAACATAGCCAAAATATGAACTAAACTGTCAATCTGCGTGACGTTCCACTTCGGGGATTGTTCTTGAGCCATCGGAAATTCCACTGGATGTCCGTCACCTTCCTTTTTCTTTGTGTCGGTGTTCTGACCTCCGTTGGATTTCTGAGTACTACGGTTGCCTGGTCCTCAGATCTCTGCAGGGTAAATCCAGACAGCTAGCTAGACTATCTGTCCATTCTGAGTTTTCTGTTGCACGACTAAAACTACTTCTGAACGTACACATGTTCCACCAAAACAAGTTCCTTCCTGAGACTATTTAACAGCGGTACCGTTGCTTCGTCCGGCACTTACCGTCGTTCAAGACGTCTGTGATTGGTTCAAAGAAATGCTGATACACCAGAGCACGTTTTTCTCCCATCCTGTAATGCGGTGTGGACTTGCCAGACCTTCCTCTACAGTGCTGTGGATGAAGGTCTGGCAAAACAAGATTATGGCCCGTGTGACGCTGCAGCAACAAAGGAGATTTATCTGTTCTATTTCATCTCAGAATCTCAAGGTTGTTGTGGTGTTTTCCTCAGGAGCATCGTGATGAAGGTACAGTGACCTATGAAAACGTTGGAGAACCTTCTGTTTCTGTCAGACT
>NC_048424.1:2139889-2152137 GCF_013103735.1 Etheostoma cragini | reverse complement strand
TGGTTACACCGGAGAAGTGCAGCTGTTTCCCTTCATCCTTCAGTCCTCAGGTGAGAACCCAGGTGAGAATATGATGAGTTGTTTAAAATCACTTTGAATTGATGTGTGAGGCATTGGTGCGGATGGTAAATCATGAGGTATTTTATTGACATGCGGTTTGTTTGTTGTGTTATTTCTTTTGTCCAGGGGAGGGTGCAGCAACATCAACCACGATGAAAACCTCAACATTGCCTGCTGTCAGCGTTACTTCACCACCAAAAGGTACCCACTCCAACGGTTAGTGGATTATTTAATCTTTCTCTCCACTTTGAAATGTAAAAGTATGAATGTTGGCCCTCTCTTGGCTTTGGGTGGAGATATTCTCGTCTGTGTTCTCTAAGTTATTTGTCCTCTCTTTAAGCAATTTTTTTTTAAACTAAGCCAAAATGTCATTGTTGTTCTTCCAGTCTGGTGGCTTTACCTCATTACGGTCATAGGGTTAGTCGCACTCGTAATCCTCACGGTGGCTGTCATCAGATGGAAGATGACTAAAGGTGATAGAGGTGAACATTCACAGATTCAACTCTAAATAACAAGGTTTTAATGCTGGGTGTTCACTGTGGAAGCTAAACCCGACTTTTTTCAGGGGAGAAACAACAGATGGATGACAACGCGGTGAGTTTAAAATTCAATAATGAAATAATGGACATACATTTTTTCTAGTTGCTCAGCTTGAATAACTGTGGCTCGATAACAGAGAACGTTCTGATCGAGATGTGCAAGAAGTTTTTGAGTGGAAGTGGAAGGATCTTTTTAGGGAATAGTTCATTTTGGTGAATTTACCTTCTTCCCTATAGTAACCCTCCAAGTTGACATTAGGGCAGTTTGACACTTCTTTTTAAATTCACCTTTATTGTTTTTGTGTGTTACCGATCCCAATGTGTTTTATATCAAAATGTTCAGAACAAACTCAGCTTTCTGTAATATGAGACCCAAATTGTCATGTTTTCCTCTTTGCGTCAAGTTTCTTTGTTTTGATTGGTTTCATGTTTTCTGTTTGTTTCATGAACGTCCTCTTTCATTCTGAAATATTTTGGTTACATCCTTGGGCACTTGTCTTCCTGTCTTTGTTTTCCACCTTTCCTGATTGTTCTGGTTGTTCTGCCCTAATGTGTTCCACCTGTTGTGTGACCTGTCCCTTGTCAGTCCTCGTTACTCAGTATATTTAGTCTCCGTCATGTCTTTGTCTTTTGTCGAATTATTACATTCTGTTGCTGTGTGTGCGCTTAATGTCGTTCAGTTTTTCTGTGCTTTATGGTTGTGCCGCCTCGTCTTCCTGGCCTTCTGGTTTTCTTTGGACCACCTGTTGCAAGTTTTTGCTCTGCCAGTCGCCTGGACACTTTTCTTTGTACGTTTTTCTTAATAATTTCTCACTGCATCTGGGTCCGAGCCTTGCTACCTACCTGGTGACACAAACGTGCTCCAGAGCAATGTTTAAAGGGATAATTTGGCCCTAAAGCTGAAAATTCTTTGAAAACATACCTACACTCAATTGCTTTGGTGCTTGAAATGAGTTTACAAAAGTCTTGGGTTCACTAAAGTAGCTTAATATATATAATACAATACAATGTTAATTAAATGTCTAAAATTTGTAATTTTGTAATATCGCTTTTTGAATAGGAGCGTTGTCAAACATCGCTTGGACTTGCCGGTGCGTCTTTTGTCCTCAGAGGGTTAAAAACAACAAATCACAACCTGCAATCAGGATACAGGAGCTAATTAGCTTAGCTTAGCTCAGCATTAGGACAATGAAAAACAGCTAGTCTAGTTCAGTCAAATGTTAACAAAAGCTCACTAATTAACATGTGGTATATTTAACATGTGGTTTAATCCATTTCCAACTACTTCTTGATGAACAACAGTCTAACCATCTGCCCAGCATGTGAGCCCGGGGCAGTGATGACACGACTCCAGGAAGTTACTGCAACCGACTGTTGTTCACTGAGAAATATACAACATACTTCACTCTATAAAAGCACAACATTGAAGTTTTTAATTTACAAAAATGTGAACTGTAACCAGACTGTGTTTGTCCAGGGACAGAGCTTAAACTCGGCGGGGACTCAGCCCGGTCTAGACACCAGTCAGGACACGGTGAGATCACGCACACAACACACTCAGTACAAAGTTATACTCACTGCTGTGTGTTCTCTACACACTGTAAGAGAAGAAAGAGGAAGGAAGAGGTTGCTGCATCCTTATACCAGAATAGATTAAAAAAAAAGTGAAGCAAGAAGTAATGAGGGGGGGTGACATCAAAAGAGAAACTCACACTGTCTTGTCTTCTTCTCTCCTCTGTGCAGGCTGATCCTGAAGGTGGTGTTTCCTACGCCTCCATCAGCTACACCAAGAAGACCGACAGGAGAGCCCAGGTCAGCAGCATTGGATATACTTAGGAGGCTATTTCCAATTTCCAAAATGCATGCCACTTGTTAAAGCAACAGTAAAGAAATGTTGCCGCATCGCCCCCCCTACAGGTTGGAAGCTGAATTGTCCATTACTAGTTTTGTAATGTCTCATGCAAACTACAGATCCACTACATCCACTACCCGATCTGGCAAACTTGTGTAATGTAATATACAATTCAGCTTCCAACCTGTAGGGGGACATAAGCAGGAAAAGTTCTTTACTGTTGCTTTCACCTGCCTGAGAGAGCAGAGAGTGCATGGGCAGAATATGTTTGTCTTGTCTGCCTGACACATTGACTAAAGTTTGTGCAGATAAAAATCTATGGCTATGAAATATCAGCAGCCTGTAGTGTTTTGATTAGTCTAGAACAACGCTTTTAATTTCCGGGATTGTTCAGGTCTCTCCGGAATTTCGTCCGGATGTCCGTGTCCTTCCTCTTTCTTTGTGTTTGTGTTCTAACCCCAGGCTGATTTCTGAGGACTATGGTTGCCTTGTCCTGGAAATGCCAATAAACCACATTTTCCCCCATCCCAGAATGGTGTGTGTGGAGTAGTCAGACCCTCCTTTGCAGCACTGTGGAAGATGGTGTGGCAAAGCAAACTATGTTTTGATCAATGTCAATATCAATGCCACTGTCCGTGGTTCTGAAGAAACAGATGGTTTTCTTTGATGTTTTTAGGAATATTTGTTGGGCTTTTTTGCCTTTTTTAAAAGTGGCTACAATCTATATTCCTATGGTAACTATATGTGACAATGTGGCAATGAAAGGGGGATGGGATTGTGAACCTGATCAGCTGAATCTGCTGCTCCCTTTGGCTTTCAGAGCGTCATAGTGAGATTCAGCTCACGGTTTTGGCGTCCGGCCAAAACCTTTACTGTTCTGTTTCACACTCAGCGCTCGCACAGCCTCATTTTCCAACTCAAAAAGCTTTAACCCTTGTGTGGTGTTCAGGTGTGTGGGACCTGTTTTTTTATTGTTTGCTGAAAGAAAGATTATTCTATTTCTCATTCTAAAAACATTTTCAAACTCATTGGCGTTGGCTCATTGTCTATGAAGAACATGAAAAATAACTTTTAATGACTGCACATGTTACAACCCCCCCTCCCTCACACACTATTACATTTGAGGTGTTGGGGTCTACTGGACCCGAGTAGATTTAAATGTAGGTGCTAAGAAACTATGTTGTCTTTCTGCACCTGCTATTATTAACACACCAAGTTACAAAACTGCTACAATTCAAGCATCTGTTCTAAGAAATAAGCACCAATAACGATCAAGAAACTAACTTCTATTTTTTATTTTTATTTAAAAAAGATATAATTTCCTTGTTTTCTTCATAAATGTGAACTCACAGGGGTAAATGGCAAAAATGACCCATAAATGATGCATATATTATTGGTAATTGAGTTTAAAGTTTCTGCATAAATTGTTATGGCTGTATTGATTTGAAAGCCTTATAATTGGGAACATTGGCTGTGTAACAGAAATATGAACACCACAAAAGGCTTAAAAGCCGATGTACACTCCCTGGTCCACAGAAGACTGACTCAGTTAGAGACTAGCTGGTGAACAAAGAAACAAAGAAACACCGCTCCAAAAGCTTTTGCACCGGCCGGATTTGCGACTCAGCAACCTATTGCTAACAAGTTCATCGTCATACTCATAGATTACGTCCTGGTGATTCCTTCACTTGTCCTCTATCGCCACCCTCAGACCAACATGTCAACTTCACTCACAAGACTTTTCATAATCTAATGAGCAGATAAAAGCTGCAAAATCTGCACTTTCATAGCCAGGAAACATTGTTTCACAATCAAATTGTATCAATGTTTTGTTGAATTTACTGTACAATAATTTAGATGCTGTCTTCCTCTTACTGCTTAGGTACGTAATGACGATGAAGGTGATTCAGTGACCTACAGCTCTGTGAAAGTTTCCTCCTCTGCTGAACCCAGCGACCTCTACGCCACCGTTGACAAAGCACACAAATAGACACAAAAAAGAAATGTTAAAGCTTTGGCTACTTACTGCTGTTTTGGAGCAAATATTGGAATCTTTACCTGCCAGCCTTAACTCATAATGAACAGATCCCTAAACCCTCACCAACCAGGGAAATCATCAACGGACAGCAATCTCCAAAGTTCTTGTTTATAGACCTATTTTTTTTCAGTAACAATCCTTCAAGCTGGGAGCTCTGACTGTCGACCATGATTAGAGATAAACTGGGTGATAGGACAAACTGCTGAAAATAATTCTGTTCTCTGTTGTGTTATTGCTTTTTTTAATCGTGCTTTGTATTTGAATATATTACACAGCTTTGAAAGAGTTAAATTGGTAAAGTGGCTCTAAGTGAAGTCATCCATTTCAGCACCATGGACAGCAACATTACAAACCTTAACAAATGAACGGCTGAACTCACTCTTAATCAATGTTTTGGGACACCTGTAAAGAACATTTTATTAATATATTTTTATTAGGTGATGTTGACCAAGCGTGCTGCAGGAAGGTGTCTGATCGTCATGCTTTTTATACTGCAAAGTAAATTGTGAAAATATGTAGTTAACTTGAATGTAATGCTTACACCAGCTCACTTTGACAAATAAACATTGAGCCTAACCGCTAAATATCTCTCTATAATTACTCAGATGCCCTAGATTCCATCCAGTTAAACATAATTAAAAGAGGGAATAATTGAATTAAAGTCAATGAAAGGTCGACGTTGAAGCTCAGTGTTACTGAGAAATGTTCTCTGGTTATAATGAATGTCACAGAGGAGGATGCTGGTCGTTACACCTGCAGACAGTTCTACCCATCAGGACCACAACTAGGTCCAGCTGCTGTGGTTCATCTGTCTGGTCTTTACTGTGAGTTACATAAATAGTTTTCAAACTCTCGTTAAAACAACAAACTGACATTTCAACTTTATTTACAGACTCAAGGTCCAGATAAAACGTACACAAGACATTACAGGAGGGTACAAACCAAACACACAGACAAATACATACAGACAAACTGACTCCCAGAAATAACATAAAGGAGACACACATAACAAACACACATTCATAATTACATACAAATAGCTATTCCCAATGATTAAAACAGGTACAGATGCATGTTTCCAGAGTTTTGACGAATATCTGGTATCACTAAATGCAGGATTGGTTACAAAATTGTATTATTTGACTCGGTTAATCAGCATATGAATCTGTACGTAAAATTCCTCAGCACAGCATGGAAGGTGGGAACATTACGCGTGACAAACAAATGGCTAGCACTGGTCCACCTTGGACGCTTCAACATAACTTTATCTTGTTTATCTTTGCTGTACTGTAGCTGCACCATGGGTAAGCCGTATACCATATGGATGACACATTTCAACAGTGATGAAGTTAATTTGACTTATGTTGTCTTTCTCTCATCATATCTTCATCCTCACCAGTGATTGAGGAAAAGAACAATGATACGGTCATCTTAATCTGCTTTGTGTTGTCATACGATACGTGTGAAAGCACAGGGATGTGGCTGTATGAGGGAGATGAGAACAACGTGAAGAAAACACAGAGTGTCTGTTCAGACCAGTTGTCCTTTACTCCTCGTCTTAATCAGAAGTTACCGAGGTGTAAAGTGACAGATAAGAGGACTGGAAACACGCTGCTGTGTAATGTCGGCCCCCGGTCCTCATGTAAGAAATCAGGTACAGTTGGTTTTACTTGATTGAACTTAAAGTTTTAAGATTACATTAATATTTCTCATTTTGTCTATATCCGATGGTAAATGTGAGGTATTTTATCATCATGTTTTGTTATTTCATATCATATTCAATAAAATCAAACGGAAGCACAGCGGGGGGGAGAAACAAAAAGGATGGCACTTCAACCACACAAGGTAAGCTAAATGAGAATAAATGCTTTTTTCCAATGTGAATATCTCCATTTAATATGTCTATTCTTATATTCAGGTTATTTGGGGTTCATCATGGTGTCTCTGGGGTTAGCTGCACTCATAATAACTGTTGTGGTGGCCAACGTATGGAAGAGAACTAAAGGTTAGATTTTATTTTCATAAACAAGAAGATTTGATAAAGGTGGATTTACAGCGTGGAAATTAAAGTCTGCTCTTTTTTTGTCTTTTCAGGGAACACGACACAGATGGATGGCGATGCTGTGAGTTTTGAAACTGAATAATCAAATGCTTGTGTTCGTGATATTTCACTATTTACAATAAGAATACTCACTGACTGCTGTTTTGAATCTAAGTGTCTGCAGCAACAACAGAGATTTGGTAACACTTAGTAATAATAATGAAATTCTTGCATGAAAAAGCAGGATTTCATTCATGTAGTACTTCATAAACTATCAGTGCTGTACAGGTGTAGTTTGTAACAACAACAACAGTGTGTAAATTGTCATTTCCCCAATAAAGGTACCAATAAAGACTAAAAGTTAAATTAAATTAAAAGTAGCTCATGCACGACTTAATGCAGGAACAGTGTGTTTCATTAATCCATTAATTAAGGTATTTCAATCATAAATTCAGATTTCTTAATGATGTTCATGTTTTCTTCATGGGTAAATCTGCAGTTACAGGGACAGGCTGAAGAAACCAAAATAGTAGTGTTGTAATCATGATAAACTAAAACATTACTTCATGTTTGTGGCCCTTTAAATAAAGTGCTGACCTGGTCCATCTTTAACATTGATCAATAAAATGTGATAAATATATATGATATATGCAGCATATTTTATCTTTGTGACCCCTCAAATAAAAATGAAGAAGTTGTCAAGAAATCCCAGGTGTACAGACACTTAGAAGTTTGTAAAAAAATGTAATTCATGAATATCCTTCTTGGGTGAGCATTGTTCTCAGGAATTACTGTTAAGGTGCCACATGTTATTAATAAGGCAACTGTTAAAATGAATCTGCAGTATACTGTATTTTGTGTCAATGTAAGGAACTCAGTATTAGTTTGCCACCCATTCCTTTAATTGTTAATATATTTAAATTTATGCCACCATTAATCATATCTTATTAATTAATGTTGGAAATGGAGCAGTTCAGCACTTTATTTGAAGGGCCACAAACGTGCTGTTGTTATGAAGAAGTAACGTTTACTTAATTATAGTCTTGCTTTTCCAGCCCCTCCTCCACAGAAATGCAGAGGAGGGTCTGGCTACTCCGCATAGCCTCCGCTATGGGAGGGAAGCATTCTCGGGTGTAACAGCATCTCTTTAACCCTCCTGTCGTCCTCGGGTCAAATTTGACCCATTATTAAAATGTTTTTATATCAGAAATTTGGGTTTCTTTCAACCAAATTGTCAAAAAAACAACTTGGATGGTTCCATACAACGTTCTTCTCAAGTAAAATAAATGGTCAGTTCAATACAATTGTATAGCTTTTGAAAAAAAAAGTGATAAAAGAATATTGAAAAAGTGATAAAAATGTCAAACGTAATTTGAATACGTGTCAAAAAGGGACAAACACATCGGGAAAAGCAGAAAAATGTATTGAAAATACGAACCAAACCTTTTTTTTTTTTTTTTGACCCCGAAAGACAAAAAGTTGCATGGTTGATGTGAAGACAGCACAAGGGATAAACCAATCAGAATCGTCATGCACAGAGCCGCTGTAATATAGTCATGCAACAGAAAACTCTGATTGGACAGATAGTCTAGCCAGCTGTCTGGATTTACCCTGCAGAGACCTGAGGACCAGGTAACCTTAGTCCTCTGATTGGACAGATAGTCTAGCCAGCTGTCTGGATTTACCCTGCAGAGACCTGAGGACCAGGTAACCTTAGTCCTCAGATTGGACAGATAGTCTAGCCAGCTGTCTGGATTTACCCTGCAGAGACTTGAGGACCAGCTAACCATGGACCTTTAGAAAATTCATGCATCCGGCAGAATTTCCTGCTGCAATCCCGGAAGTGGAACGCCAATGATAGACTAACTTAATCATGATTACAACACTGCAGTACCGTCCCTTTAACTGCAGATTGACCCATGAAGAAGACATGAACATCAATAATACATCAGAAATCCTGATGACTGAAATACCTTAATTGATGCATTAATTAGCGTATTATTCCTGCATTAAATGCATTAGATACTTTGTGTTATTAATCCTTGTACATTACTGATAGTTCATGAAGTACTACATTAATTAATTCCTGCTTTTTCATACATGAAGGCATGCTTGAATTCATGGTAATTCATGTACACTTATTACAGTGTTACCGGAGATTTATCTGTTCCATTTCATCTCAGAATCTTCGCTGTGTTGTGTTGTTTTTCCCAGGAGCATCGTGATGAAGATGAAGGTACAGTTACCTATGAAAACGTTGAAGAACCTTCGGTTTCTATCAGTCTCCACTGATCAACAACTTCTACTCGTGAAAAGAAGTGGAAAAAAAAGGACATTTTAGGATTAGGCTGTCTCTTATGTGTTGAGTCTTTACACCTGAAGTCTCGAAGCTTAAGTCTAACCCATTTAATATTTTAGTCTTGATGTTATGTTTTCTCAGTGCTTTTAAAGGTTGAGCTTTGCCTGAGTTATTCAATATCTTTGTATAGACAATAAATTAGAATAAGAGACACTTTTGTCATTCTTTCAGATAGAGTTCAGTACTGTACCAAAAATACAGTTTTTCCCTAGCAGGGGCCCGGTAGGAAGGCATTCTCTAAGGGCCCCTCCCCACATCCACCCTGAGGATATTTATACAACATGTAATAACATTTAACAATAATAATTCATTTTTATTTATAACTGTGCTGTAAATATGTTCACTGGAGGTCTAATGTGTGTTTTTAAACTTTGTTGAGTGGTTTTAAATTAGTTTTCTTACTAGTCTCTTTTTTATAAGTAAGACTAATATAATCTGCAAATAAAAAAGTGCTTTATAACAACTCATGCGTTGGGTTTTGTACAACTGTTCTGTACATTTTACTGTTCATTTTCTTTGCTTTTATTTCTTTAATTGTGTCAAAGTGAATTATTCAGGATACAAAATGTCACTCTGGCCTTACTGTTACTGTCCTAAACATTTAAATTGGTAAAGTGACTCCAAGTGAATGGTCTTCAGCACCATGGACAGCAACATAACATTTTAACTCACCTCTCGTCCTCGGGTAAAATTGGACCCTTTTTTAAAAGGCTTCTATATCAAAATTTTTGGCGGGGTTCAACCAATTTTTCAAAAAGAAAGAACGTGGCTGGTTCCATAAAATGCTCTTCACAAGTCAAACAAATGATCAGTTCACTACTTTCATTGAATCAGGGTGTTTTATTCAGATTTATAGCATTTTAATCCTCGTGTTGTTCTGGAGTCAAATTGGCCTATTTTCCTATATCAATGTTCTTTTTAATTACCCAATTCTAATTACCCAAGTTCAAATTTCTACTTTCATTATTTTGGGGCGTCTCATTCAGTTTTATAGCATGTGAAAAACAAATTGAAGTGTTTTTGAAATGGTATTGAGTAAAAGTTGACATATTCCATTCTGTGATTATTCATCAACTTACATTCCTTTTAATTTTAGTGTAAATAATTCCTAATTTTTGCTTTTCTAACTCAAACATTAGGTATACTTTCCTATAAATTAGGTAAATTGACCCAAATAACTGTAAAAGTAAAGTTAGTGTTACGTAGTGTTGAAAAAGTAAAAAAAAAAAAAGTGATAAAGCTTGAAAAAAGCATCAAAAGTGTTGAAAAAAGTGACAGAAAACGGGAGAAAAAGTTGAAAACGTTGATTAAAGACAGACAACACAAGGGTTAAGAAATAAACAAAAACGTTGGGAAAAGTGGCAGAAGTGTCGAAAGACGACCAAAATATCAACAACAAAAAAATCATTTGAATTTAAAATTCTGACCCAGAAAAACTAAAAGTTGTCGTTTTCTTGGTCGATGGGAAGACAACACAAGGGTTAATAGAACGGCTAAACTCGTCTTTAATTGATGTCATAGAATACCTGTTGACTAACCAGCTGATAAGACTGAATAAGTATTGTGATGGTAACATGTTTTGTATTGCATCCTATAGAGCCAAACCCCATCACAACCCTGAATCCCAAAAAATATTTAACAGGAATAATATTTCACATTGGTTGTGAATAGCTTTGCAAGGGATTCATTAATACACATTGGATTGAGTGTGCAAGGTTTCTGTGTGTGACGACTTTACAGGATGACAGATATGAAATAAATGACCTTACTCCATAATAAACAGATCTCTAAAACATCACCCACCAGGAAGACTTTCAAAGATCAGCAATATCTGAAGTTCATTTTCAGAAACCTATTTCTTTTCTGTAATAATCCTTAAAGCTGGAAGCTCCGACGGTTGACCACGATTAGAAAAAACATCTGTGAGCTGATTCTAACTTTATGAAATGATTCTGTTGTGTCATTTGTTTGACTCATGCTTTGTGTTTGAATATATAACACAGCTTTCACGCTGTTTAATTGGTAAAGCAATCTCTCTCAACGTGAATATATCAACTTCAGCACCATGGACAGCAACATTGCAAACCTCAGAACAGAAGAACGCCTGAACGCTCTCTAAATTATCTCTCCCCATGCCCTCAAGTCTCTAGCGGTCGTTTATCTTAGCTGCAAAAGACAACCTGGTGTCATTTGGTCACATACAGTTAGAAAATGTCCCAGCTCTGCACCCTTATGGACAACCATAGCTCTGGACGTGTGTATCTTTCAGACTACAGGGCACCGGCCTTCAGCGGGTGATTTAGCAAAAGACAGCTGGCGACTGTGCTTCAGGGAGGACTCATACTAAAATGAATTGAATGATGTCAAAGGCATAGTTATGAATAATAATGTGATTGTATGAATAATTCAGAAGGATGTATCAAATCATGCTTAAATGTAATTTTCCCATTACAATCCCTTACCGGCTAATGTATTTCAAGATGGTGCATGAGTATGGAGCGTCGACCCCAGTTCATGCAAAGGAAAATGTCAAGTTTCAAGCCAAAAGGAATACTTAAAATTGTTGATGGTGCTAACTATTAGGGAAAAAGGACAAGTTTGTGAACGGGCAACACCGATTTTGATAATAAACAGCTAAAACCGTTACACTCTGGCCCTTTTTGTCTGAGCGATTAAATAAAATGTGTCCATAGCTCTAGATTTAGGGAGGAGTACGGTAAGAGACAGATGCTTATCATCAGAGGTGAACACCTGCAGAGCTCTGCTGCTGGTGTTAACCACATTCTCACCAAAACACTTCTCCTTCAGTTCTCAGAAAACTAGAGTAAGCTGCATGAGGAACCAACAAACCACATCCCCTTTTAACAAAAAGGGATTGGGTCAAAAGACAGAGAGAGGCATTCTCTCCACATCATCTGTGGGGCTGAGAACTCGTCTGAAAACTCATCCGTGGCTCAAGTACTTCATCTCAACGCTGAACCACATCTGGATTTTTGGCTTTTTATCGTCAAGAAATTAAAAAGATGAAAAGTTGATCTGTGAATTCAGCAGCTGAAAGAAGGATGAAAAGAAGATTCAGTCACAATAGGGAAGTGACTTTACTCAGAACAGGAAGTAAACGCTGTATCTCTCCTAAAGAAGATAGAAACGTTGACAGTCGAGGGCGAGAGAACAAGAGAGAGAGACGGAGAGGTACGATGGCTGAATTCAGACGGATTCAAATAACTTTCTTATTGATTCTGCAGCTTCAGGTTACAGGTAAGGACCCACAACACAGACATGACTAAGATAAATACTGTTAATGATAGTATTTCAATAACTTACTTTGATTAGAGTGAGACGGCCGAGTTTCCTGTTTG
>NC_048424.1:2138651-2139789 GCF_013103735.1 Etheostoma cragini | reverse complement strand
ACTAAGATAAATACTGTTAATGATAGTATTTCAATAACTTACTTTGATTAGAGTGAGACGGCCGAGTTTCCTGTTTGTTTTTAACATGCTGTGTCGAGTGGATTACTGTGCTGATCTTTGTTTTGTTGTAATAATCATTCTGTCACATAAACTAACGAAAACATAAAGGCCAAATTCTAATCTCAGTTATATTTCTTCTCATCTTCAACAGCGATTACGGGACAAACCCACCTCTACGTCACTGTCAGAGCTGGAGATGATGTCACTCTGCCTTGTGAAAATGTGATAATTCAGGGCAACTGTGACCAAACTTCATGGATTTATAGTCATAGAGGGGAAGCAGCAGTAGCACTGATAGAGTTTGGGCAGATTAAAGAACATACTCCTAAAGTTAAATCAGACAGACTGAGTGTTACAGAGAAATGTTCTCTGGTTATAAAGAAGGTCACAGAGGAGGATGCTGGTCGTTACACCTGCAGACAGTTCTACACATCAGGACCACAACAAGGTCCAGATGCTGTGGTTCATCTGTCTGTTGTTACCAGTGAGTATTTACATCATAATATTTACTAACTGTCTTGTTAGAACAATGAAGTGAAACATAATAATTATGATTAAGTGATGAAGTTGATTTAACTCTTGTTGTCTTTCTCTCACGTTATCTCCATCTTCACCAGTGGAAGAGCTGAAGAACAACGATGATTCGTTCACCTTGTCCTGCTCTGTGTTAACATCTGATGAGTGTAAACACACAGTGGAGTGGCTGTATGAGGGAGATGAGAACGACGTGGAGATAAGACCGGGGACCTGTTCAGCCCAGGTGGTATTTACTCCTCGTCTTAATCAGAACTCACTGAGGTGTAACGTGACAGATAAGAGGAATGGAAACACGCTGCTGTCCTCATGTAAGAAATCAGGTACAGTTGGTTTTATTTGATACATTTTAACTTTTAATATGTTAATTCTTTCTTGTTTATCCTCTTCAGATAGTAAATATGAAGTATTTTAACACCTTTTGTTGTGTTCTGTTGTTTTATAACAAAACCAAAAGGAAGCACAACAGTGGGAACAGGTTACACACCAGAGAATGACACAGGTAGTTACTTAACATCATACTCTCTCTCTCTCTCTCTCTCTC
>NC_048424.1:2134903-2138551 GCF_013103735.1 Etheostoma cragini | reverse complement strand
TCTCTCTCTCTCTCTCTCTCTCTCTCTCTCTCTCTCTTTCTCTCTCTCTCTTTCTCTCTCTCTCTCTCTCTCTCTCTCAAGCCTTATGGCCTGAACACTCTCTCTCTCTGTCCTTATGAAGCCTAAAGTATGAATGCCAGACCGACACATGGCTCCAAATGGAGATATCCACGTTGTTCAGGATTCTGAGTAGAACAGAAAGCTGCAGCCCGAATATAGTTCATGTTTTCATTCTAATCTCCAGGCTGGTTCAGGGTCACCATTGTGTCCGTGGGTTTAGCAGCACTCATAATAACTGTTGTGGCGGTCAACGTATGGATGAGAACTAAAGGTGAGAACATTCACAGATGTCATTTTTAGAAGGTTTAATGAATGTCTAATGAACAAGAACAACTGGTGGAAACTGAAGTCTGCTCTTTTCTGGTCTTTTCAGGAAAGATAACACAGAAGAATGGCAACGCTGTGAGTTTTAAAACTGAATAATCAACACTTGTGTTTGGGATATTTCACTATTTACATTCAGAAGGAACAGTGCTGACTGTATTGTTTTAAATCTAAGTAGCTGCAGCGTTTTTTTGTGTTTTAAGCCCCCGACGTCGCCTTCCAGACCCCGAAAGGGACTAGGATTAGGCAACGGTTAGGGTTAAAGTTAGGGTAAGGTGCCTTGAAGTCAACGTTGGGGGCTTCAAACACCATCGAGCGGCTGCTGCAACAAAGGAGATTTATTTGTTCCATTTCATCTCAGAATCTCCGGTGTGTTGTGTTGTTTGTCCCAGGAGCATGGTGATGAAGATGAAGGTACAGTGACCTATGAAAACGTTGGAGAACCTTCTGTTTCTATCGGACTCCCCTGATCAACAACGTCAACATCAACTCACCAGAACAACAGAAAAACTAACGTCATTCAAAGTTGTATTTAGAACCCTAAGTGTTTCTGTTTAACAATTACATCTTGGAGTTAGGATTGGACTTATTGCTTTTAAAGCTAAAGCTTTGCTCAAGGTTTTAAACCTCTTTGTGTGTGCAGTATATGTATAAGAAGTTAGGACTAGAGAAACTTTATTATCATCCTTTTATATACAACGCAGTAGTGTGCATAACGGAAACGTGTTCTCTAGTCCCGGTGCAAACAAAAGAATGAACAGACCAACATGAGGTGAAAACAACAAGATACAAAACAGGAAGAGAAGGTACAAACACGTTGTGAGATAATAATAAAAAAAAATATACATACAGGGGAAAATATCAATAGACAAATATAGATACAAATGTTAAGCTGTTCCCAGACAATATGTATTTTACTATAATAACAGTAATCTAATATGTTTTGTCACGTTGTTGTGTGGTTTTGAATGAGCTTCCAGCCTTAAGCATCTCTTTATGATAGGTAAGAATGATATAGTCTGCAAATAAATAAAGTACTTTATAATAACTCATGCATTGTGTTTTGGATGACTGTTTTGTAAAGGTCATTTTCTTTGATATTATTTCTATTTCTGTGTAGTAGAATTATTCAGGATACAGATGTAACTCTGTCCTTACTGTTACTGTCCAGCTGAGACGTAACCCGTCATTGTTTATTTCTGCGGTCCTTCTGCACTTCAGGTAGTTTCAAATCTCATTTTTAAGTGTTTATGGAATAATCAGAGACATAAGTCTTTGAACTTTAACAGCCACTAAATACTTAATATTGAATATTTTATTTGGAAAAACATATCTAAATTGATTTGTTCACCTCTTTGAAATTTAAACATTTCTTGATTTCCATTTTAAAAACCTGAATTTCAATAAATATTTTTCAATGGTCACAAATTCAGATACAAAAACAACATCAATTTAAAGAAATTCAGATAAAATAGATTCAGGTTTCTCAAATTCAGATACAAAAATTCAAGTTAAATATTCACTCAGTGACATCACATGACAGACAGGCCGTGCTCTGATAGGCCAGACGTCGGTTTGACTGCTTCTCCTATCCTGAGTAGCCCGGATGTTACTGTGTGAAGTTCAAATTTGAAATGTCCGAATAAGAGCAAACACATTTGATCAACCTGAATCTATTTTTATCTGAAATTCTGTGAGTCGATTTTTTTTTTGTATCTGAATTTGTGTCCATTGAAAAATATTTATTGAAATTGAGGTTTTTAAAGTGGAAATCAATAATGTTCATATTTAAATTTCAAATAGGTGAATTCAGAACAAAACAATTCAGATCGGTTTTTCAAAATGAAATATTTCAATATTAAGTATTCAGTGGCTGTTAAAGTTCAAAGACGTATGTATCTTATTTGCTTCCATACGAGTTATATTATGAAGCAGAAGGGACCCAAACATTTATGCTTAATCTCAGAGAAAAGGGTTTCTTTTTTTTCACAGTGAGGAAATGAGGATGCCAGGAGCTGAGAGAGGACTAGAGAAAGATGGAGAGGGCCACACGGACTGGGAGTAGGACAACGAGGGACGGAGGGGAGGAAGGAGCTGAGGACGTCCGAGGGGGGGGCACCTGAGACCGGGGAGCTGACGTGATGCAGAGAGAAGGCTGGGAGCGAGGGTGGAGGCAGAATGGAGCAGGGACCCGGGACAAGGGGACCGGGGGGTGAAGCCAGCTGACTGGAGACAGGAGGATGACGGAGGTAAAGACTGTTGGGAGAACACAGAGACAAGGATCAGCAACAGCGGTCAGACACGGGTAAGTTTGTTATTATCAGGAGCGCGATCGTGTGTCACCAGGTGGGCAGAAGCAACGTGGAACCGGGGATTAAATACGGGGCTTGGTGGTCGTCGGTGGCAGACAGGTGTGTACGGTGGGAAAGGTGATGGTGGAGTGCAGACGGCTCCAGCTGATTTAAAGTGGCAGGCTCAGCCTTTAGTACATGGGTATTGTATTTGGATATTCAGTTTGTTTCAAATGAAAACAAGTGAAACTAATAATGAATGTGGTGCTTAATTTAGCAGAATTACATTGTGTCAAATCGTACCAAATATTTCCTATATAACAAGCAGATTTTCTATGATAATATTATTAATAATAATAATATAATAATACATTTATGACACCAAACTCACTTAACAGTCAAAAAAGACATTCAAGTTATAGTCATCTCATATAAAATAAAAAGAATTAAAATAAAAGTCAGTCCGTCAGTCAGTTCATTAACCATTTTGAAGAGATATGTTTTAAGGTCCCATGGCATGAAAATGTCACTTTATGAGTTTTTTTTAACATTAATGTGAGTCCCCCCAGCCCGCCTATTGCCCCCCCAGGGGCTAGAAATGGTGATAGGTGTAAACCGAGCCCTGGGTATCCTGCTCTGCCTTTGAGAAAATCAAAGCTCAGATGGGCCGAGCTGGAATCTTGCTCGTTATGAGGTCATAAGGGGCAAGGTTACCTTCCCTTTCTCTGATTTGTCTGCTCAGAGAATTTGGCCCGCCCATTAGAGAGGCTTTCAAATGAGCAAAGTGGCAGTTGGTCAAGGCCACACCCCCAGCCTCCACCTTGCCCCCCTTTCTCTCTCCTCAGAAGCTACAGGCCAAGATGACACACACTAATGGAAGCTCATTGTGGGACTGGCTCTAGTGGCTGGAATTCTGCACCAAGGCAGAATTTTGGGAAAGAGACTTCAGATACAGTATTAGGGACCACTAAGG
>NC_048424.1:2133108-2134803 GCF_013103735.1 Etheostoma cragini | reverse complement strand
CAAACAGGAAACTCGGCCGTCTCACTCTAATCAAAGTAAGTTATTGAAATACTATCATTAACAGTATTTATCTTAGTCGTGTCTGTGTTTTGGGTCCTTACCTGTAACCTGAAGCAGCAGAATCACAAATGAAGTTATTTGAATCCGTCTGAATTCAGCCATCGTGCCTCTCCGTCTCTCTCTCTTGTTCTCTCGCCCTCGACTGTCAACGTGTCTCACTTCTTTAGGAGAGTTACAGCGTTTACTTCCCGTTTTGCATAAGTGTCACTTCCTTATAGTGACTACATCTTCTTTTTTCTCATTCTGTCAGTTGTTGAATTCACGTAGAATTACCAACTTTTCCTCTTTTTAAAATTCCTGTAAATATCCAACCAGTCAAAAAGCCAGATGTGGTTCAGTGTGGCGATAAAAGACATAAATCCAACGAGTTGAACAAGAGAAACGTCAGGTTAAAGTTATAAATAACCTTGTAGAGTATCAGCTGAGAACTGAGTTGTGGGAGTTGGCAGTGATCGTCTCCTCCAAAACCACAACACACACCACTTCTATAGTGCTGTGTCAGAATCAAACACTTCCTGTCTATGCCCACAGCCTGCATTAATAGAACGCCTTGCAAAGGGGGGTGCCATGGTTCATCACACACTCTGTGTCACAGGGGCATTTGCATTATAATAACTAATTCTCAATACAATTGAAAGTTGAGCTAAGTGAATGAAAAGTGCACAACCTACTTGGCTTTAAGAAACATTGGAAACACAATATATACAACAATATATATAATAATATGGAAGAATACAAGCAGATTTGTTTCTTTTAGATAAACAAAGACATTAGATTTAACAGGATTCCCCGTACACGTCCACAAAGTTTTCTCTCATCTATTAATTGTTTGTCAGTTACTTTTACAACAATGATGTTTATGACGTCTTGAAAAAACAAGGAGTTCTAAGAAAGTTGCAAACATACTTGTGCAGTGATGTCCTTAAAATACAGAGCAAAAGCTTCATGGTGACGACACATAACTGACGAAATTAGTCAAACTGCTCGCCCACCAGAACTTGACCCCTGATGGCGCTGTGGAAATACGCCCATAAAGGGATGATGATGATGACATCTTTGTGGTTTGTTAGTTGCTCATTGCAGCTTAGTAGCGTTTTCTAAGAAGTGGAGGGGAAGTGTTTAAGTGAGAATGTGGTTAACACCTGCAGCAGCAGAGCCCTGTGAGGATGACGACCAGATAAGGCTCTCAGCCAGGGGTGACCCCAGGATTGGGGTAAGGATCAGTTGGGGGGTGGGCGTAGGGGGGCATTTTATTGTCACAAGCATTTCCCACTTGTTTATTTTCAGTAATTGTACTTGTTCTCTCATAAACATCAATCATTTATATAATATTCATACTTCATTAGCAAAGTTCAATAGTTCAAGCCTACTACATGTCTCTAGTGTGGATCCCAGCACCCTGGGAGAGAGGGTTTTTAGCTACATCGCCCCTAAGCTGTGGAATTCACTGCCAGACTACATCAGACTCTGGGACTCAATTACTGACTTTAAAGGTCCCATGACAGTGGTCCCCTGATACTGTATCTGAAGACTCTTTTATATAGACCTTAATGGTCCCCTAGTCTCTTTTATATAGACCTTAGTGGTCCCCTAATACTGTATCTGAAGTCTCTTTTATATAGACCTTAGTGGTCC